>NW_020954639.1:7573658-7594786 GCF_900497805.2 Vombatus ursinus | reverse complement strand
CTGGTTAGATTATAAGAATGTAAGCAGTGGCTAGATTTTAGGAATCTGAGCAGTGTCTAGATTATAAGAATCTAAGCAGTGGCTAGATTTTAGGAATCTGAGCCTGGCTAGATTATAAGAATCTGAGCAGTGGCTAGATTTTAGGAATCTGAGCAGTGGCTAGATTATAAGAATCTAAGCATCTTAATGGAGACAAGATGGACCTTATATACCGAAAGACTGTGGAAGGGATCTAGGAGTGGGCAAGTAGTCTATGAGGTAATAGAATTTCAGGGACTTGGACCAAATGGCCAAGGGAGAATGGAGAAATGGCCTGGGGCCATAGGGAGGTCCACAATGAAAGGCCATTTGATGGGATTATAGCCTCAGGCGAATGCCAGAGATTTGGCCACGTGGGAAAGTCCAGGGTTTTTCCTTTCTGGGGCCCGGGGCCCAGATCCCAACCCCATCAAGGGGAGACCAGCACCTCAATTCTGCCTCTGACCTGCACTCTCAGTTAACTTCATTAAACCTGAATTACTTCCTCTGAAATATGGGGATTATAGTATTTTTAGAACACATCTCATGAAGTTGCTGTGAGAATCAAATGAAATCATGAATGTTAAGCACTCCTAAAATCAAAAAGCATGATATAAATATAATTTACTATTATTATACAAAGGATAATTCCAACTTCAAGCATGAATGTCTAAGAAAACTTGTAAAAATACGAAAGTCAAGAATTGGAGCTAGTGTGGGATTTGCTTGTTTGTTTTTTGGTAGGAGGAGAGACCAAGTAAATTTTTTTTTTACACAATCTGCAGTTGTCACAAAATCTTATGAGCAGAATTATCTGAGCACTCTGTCCACTAGGCCACCTCCCACCTGCCCCCACAAAAGGACCTTAGAGATTAGTTAGTCTAGTCCCCAACTTTACAAATGAAGAAAATAAGTAAATGACTTACATACAGTCAGACTGCTAAGTAATGGGAAGGCTCGCGCACAAGTCTCTACACTTGCTAGTTCAATATCCTTTCCACGGTGCCTCCAGCAAAGCAACTGGAATTTCAGGATTTTAGCTCAGGAGACAAGTTCCAGATGGAGAAGCAGGTTTGGGGATTTGCATAGAAGTGATAGAAGAAACCAGCAGACAAGGAAATAGTGCAGAAGAACAAAGAGCTAAAGGCAGACTGGGAGTATGTGCACCTTCATGCATAATTTTTCCCTGTTAAAGATAAAAGTATTATATTATCAATAGGGAAAGCATAATAGAAATTATACTTAGAATAAGGGTTAGATAAAAGTGTCTCATAAATATATGATAGTATTGTTAATATAGGGCAGCTAAGAGGTGTAGTAGATAGAGTACTGGGCCTGGAGACAGGAAAACTCATCTTCCTGAGTTCAAATCTGGTCTCTGACACTTAGCTGTGTGATCCTGGGTGAGTCACTTAACCCTGTTTGCCTCAGTTTCTCATCTGTACAATGAGCTGGAGAAGGAAATGGTCAACCACTCCAGTATCTTTGCCAAGAAAACCCCAAATGGGGTCAAGAAGAGTTGGACAGGAATAAAAAGACTGAAAAACAACAACAAAAATTGCTAATACAGTCTATATTATCATGGTTGCATGATCTTGTATTCTCTATACCTGTTAATCAGTTGTGTAATCATAACAATGGGAAATAAGATTCTGATGTCTCTATTATGCATTTATATTTAGGGCCTGGAACATAGCAGGTACTTGAGAAATGCTGGTGCCATTTCCTTCCCCTTGCTTCAAAGCATTTGATTTGGTAAAAACAAAATACAGCCTTGAAAGTTGTCCTCAAATAAAGTGTCTCCCTTGAATAGGAAGGGGGAAGGTACAGTAGGAAGGGCTGGACAGGGATACAAGAAGACCTGAATTAAATCCTACCTCAGACACTTACTAAATGTGTGAACCTGAACAGCTCACTTAACCTCCCAATCTCATTTTCCTTAGTAAAATGGGATGTCCGATGATCTGCTACATATTGACATTAAATGAGCCACAAATCAGGGAGACATAAATTTAACTAAAGTGTTCAGCACTGACCTGGAGGGTGTCCTACACATGGCATAAACGAAAGAACTCTCTTTGTCAAAGCTTTTCAAATTTTCTCTATTAAAAGATGACACTGCACTAATTGTGCTGAACCTCCAAAACTCATTGGTCTCTATAGCAATGCTAAAGTGAGAGACTGGACCATCCACAGGGAAAAAACAAAGTGGATGAAAAAATCATATTTCTTATACTTTGACAAGCAGTTGAATGGCTGTCCACTAAATAAGTCCTTCAACACACAAATAGACATCTTTCTGGTTTTATAGAGGCACAATTAGCTGTGCCCAGATTTTCATAGGAAGCCATCAGGCTGGATTGCATTTGGGAAACTGTACCATGTTTTCTTTGATCCAAAACTACTTGCTGCTATAAACACCCATCTTTTTTTTTTTAACACTACTAATAAAGCATAATGATCTCCAAACAATCAAAACTGATAACCCAAAGAGCATTGAAAAAAAGGGACAAGTGTTGGACTTAAATAGACTGTAGTATATTACCAAACATGCAGTGTGTTCAAGAAGAAAAGTAAAACACATCTTTGTAGGAATCTATGACTAGAATGGGAGGAACTACAACCATCTCTGAAGGAAGAAATACCCGAGCGAAAAACCATTCATTCATCAATGTTTGTTATCTTGTTTCCATTAAGTCACCAAGGTGTCCCTCATCAGGAATTGTTCAGGAACAGATTTTTTGCTACTTAATGATACTTACAATTTTATTTTCTTTTTCTCTCCTCAAATTTATTGCTTATATCTTGGAGAGGCAGTTAGATTGAGCCTGGAGTCCAGAAGACCTGAGTTCAAATTTGGACTCAGATACTTACTAGCTCTGTGACCCTGGGTAAACCACTTAACCTCTGCCTCAGTTTCCTCAATAGTAAAGTGGGGATAATAATAGTACCTACCTCCTAGAGTCATTGAGAGGATTAAATGAGATCATATTGGTAAAACACTTAGCACAATTCCTGGCACATAGTAGGTGCTAAATAAATATTTCCTTCCTTGAGAAATCAAGGAGCAATTATAATAAGTTTAGAAAGCACATATAATATTGATGCAAAACTGTATTTCCTCATAATTACATGGTTAGAACTACCTAGCTGTGTTGTAATCATAGTAATGTCAGCTTAGCTGCTGGCCTTCATTAGTGCTGGCAAAGTATTCAGTGGGTGTGGGGATGGGCATGGGAATAGGCAGAAATGGTAGCCATGGGTGGTGGGCAGTGGCAGCCTTGGAGGTAGAAGGACTGCATTCCCTGCAGAACTCTGATTTAGAGTAGCTTCTTTGCTGGTCCACGCCCTTGTTCCATTGGCAGAGTTCACTTCATGGAATGGGGAATTAAGTGGGATGCAATACTACCACTTTTGGGGGTTGGGGACCATACACAAATCATGTCATTTTTTTTTAGGGTTCAAAAGCATTGTAGGACAGGAAATTTGCTTCCCACCCATTTCGAGTGTTGCATATATGTGTAGCACATATTCTGGGATTACTCCTCCAAACCTCATTTTCTTTGGCTGTTTGGATTTCCAGAGGGAAGCTATCTACTTCATCCTGCGGGGTACTAAGGGTAAACAGGAGGGCTTGAGGGAGGGATTATCTGGCCAAATAGATCATGAGCTTCCATTGAGGGGCTGCCCCACTGACAATCAATTGATATCAGTTAGCCAACCAGAGTTAATTAGCTTTTATAAACCAGTACTATTCATCAAAGTGCTATAGTAAGAACAGTTGGTACAAATGTGGGGCACAATTTCACACTGGTATGAATGAATAAAGTTAAGATTACTACGTGCAAGTCAATGTGCTAAGTGCTGGGGATAAAAAGATATAAAGGCAGACAGTCCTTGCCCTCAAGGAGCTCATATTTCACTCATACAGACTACAGAGGAAAGTGGGTTTGTGGCAATATTCTTTTTTCAGGCAAAGGAAGACAAATTGAAAATGAAAATGAATATATGCTTATAATAGCACCTAGGAAAAATGGTGGGCTGTCACTTTAGACATGGTGAATGAAATTTTAATCATTTCAATTCCAGAAAGTAAGCATAGTTAAGACTGTTTATTTTTCTCCCCTCCTGTCACTCTCCCAGGATAAGGTAATGTTCAAGGAGTCTCCCCTTTCCTGCCTTGGATGGAAGTGATAGGAAGTAATCCTCAGAGGTACTTGGCAGACAGGGTCAAAACTGGGATGTTTTTGTCACCCTTCTAAACCACTAATTTACAAGTGGGAAACATAAAAACTAGACAACAGAGTGTGGAGTCACCATGTCCAAAGCTGGCATCAGTGACACAGGTCAGTTCAAAGAGCAGAGTGGCAAAGTACATTCTGGACTCCAAGACACAATTTTTGCATGAGGTCAGAAGTCAGTGGAAACTGTAATACAAGAAAAGAACTTTAGTGTGAAGACATGCTGGTCTGGTATTGGTCTCAAGAAGGGGAATTCTGAAATGCTCAACAGAGCCCAGGACAACTAGCTGCCCAACAATACTGAGTGGTGCCATAAAGTTCCCAAATCTAAGAGTCTGAGAGGTCAGAAACCCCTCAAAAAATACTCAGGTTTCTCAAATCAAGTGAAAGCCTCAGACACAAGTGAAATAGTGAAGCTTCTAGATCTGAACACAAGGTCAAAGCTATTCAGATGAGAAGGAAAGAAACAAGCATTTATTAACCACCAATTGTATGGCTTGTCCTTTGTTCTCAAAGAGATTCATGACATCAGGAAGATGATGACATGACTTGCAATTGACTTTGATTTACCTGAGGGAGGGCTGTGCAAAGTCACCAGCCTCACTTTCTCCTCCAGTGCCATCTGGGTCCAGTGGCCAGATATAGATCAAGATGACTGGAGGTGGCCCTGGATGCAGTGGGAGACCTTGGCCTTTTTACGCTAAGGTCTTTCTGAGTTCTCAGTTTGACTGAGGCAAGCCAATTCAATGATTAGATTAGGCCTATTTAAGAAATTAGTCAAGGGATGGCTCCTTTAAAAAAAAAAGTGGGGGGCAGCTAGGTGGCGCAGTGGAAAGTGCATGCACCAGTTGAAGTCAGGAGGACCTGAGTTCAAATCCGGCCTCAGACCGAACACTTGACACGTACTAGCTGTGTGACCTTGGGCAACTCACTTAACCCCAACTGCCTAACAAAAAAAAACAAAAACAAAAACAAACCTAAAAAAAAAGTGTTATGTGTTATGTTAATCACTGCTAAGTACTGAGGCTACAAATTCAAACAAAAGGAAAGGAAGTCCTTGCCCTCAAGGAACTTACATTCTAATGTGGAAAGACAACACCCAAAAGAGAATAGAGAAGTGAGGAGGGATGAAGGTACTCCCAGGGTATATATGATTTTGAAGCCTGGAAAGCCAGAAATGAGGTCACTCAGTGGATAGAGTGTTGGGCCTGGAGTCAGGAAAATTCATCTTCCTGAGTTCAAATCTGGCCTCAGACACTTACTAACTGTGTGATGCTGGGCAAGTCACTTAACCTTGTTTACCTGAGTTTCCCCATCTGTAAAATGAGCTGGAAAAGAAAATGACAAACCACTCCAGTATCTCTGCCAAGAAAATCCCAAATGAGGTCGTGAAGAGTCAGATATGACTGAAAAACAACAACAAAGCCAGAAACAGAGCTTGGAGGAGAATGAAGGCGGGCTGGCCTGGGCCACTCCACAAAATGAAGGCCCCAGCAGGAATTCACCAACGGGAGAAGGGGGTAGAATGTTCTAGGGTGAGGAGGCTATGGAAATTTCCAGAAGAAAGCAGCAGAGGCTTAGTTTTGCAGTTTGGAAAGTTAGGAGCAGCATTGGCTGGGCCTGGGGGGGTTGGGGGGAAGGAGGGGGAGAAGGTTGGTTTGAAGATAATTCTTCAAATCCTGGCAGACAGCACACCTGAATGCTCTTCATGTCCTTCTAATCTCACTCACATGAGTGTCCAGGTGTATAGTGCATTAAGCCTTTGGGCCACATTTGGATATGCAAAACAGCTGGTGCAGAGACATCTGAATAGGAGGTTTCTCAATCAGATTTTAATGGGATGATAAAAAAAATAAACCTATGTTTTGGATAAAATCTTAAAACTGCTTCACTTTTAAGATTAAAATTCACTTGCTGTACTTATTATGTACACCTGGGTAGGATAAGCTTCATCCAGCAGTGGCTAGGTTAATGCAAACTCATTTTAATATACGTTGTTCCTTAGTCCTATCTTCATTGTCCCAAGTCAAATGTTAATGATTCCTGAATTTTTTGCTCTTTCATGGAATTTCAGAATTGAAACGGATGGCAGGGGCCATCTTAACCAAACTACTACTGGAAAGAGAGTGTCCTCTACAATTTGACTGGCACAAGGTGGTCAAACACTTGCTTATAGACCTCTGATGAGAGTAAGCCCCCCAAGGCATATAGCCAGTCCCACTTTGGCATTGCTGCTAATTGTTTTTCCTTATGCCAAGCATAAATCCACTTTTTGGCAGTTTCTGTCTACTGCTCCTATTTCTGCCTTCTGGGGTGAAGCTGAACAAGCCTGATCTCTCTTGCACATGAACACCCTCCAAATACTTGGATTGCTATCATGTCCTCTCAAACCTTTTTTCCTCCACACTAAACAAGGCCAGTTCCTTTAAATGATCCTCACATTACATGATCTTGAGGGCTTTCCCCATTATGTTTGCCTCACTGGACACCCCAGCTTATCACATCCTAAAATGTGGTACCCAGAACAGAACACAAGTCTCCAGAAATGGTCTGACCAGGAAAGAGAATTGTAGATCTCTCACTTCCCTAACCAATCAATAGACAGGCATTTGTTAAGCATCTCCTTTGTGCCAGGGGCTGTGCTAGGCATTAGGTATACAAATACAGAAGAAATCATTTCTACTCAAAAGGGGATTATACTTTACTGGGGAAGACAACAAGCATATATATGTGTATAGAATAAATATGAAGAGGACAAATACAAATAGTTAAATGCAAGGTCATTTGAGGGAGAAGGTGCTAGCAGGTGGGCAAATCACGAAAGCTTCATGCAGATGATTGTGCCTGAACTGTGTTTTGAAGCAGTAGAGGGATTCTGTGGAGCCAGACTGAGATGTGAGAGCAGGCCAGGCCTGAGGGGCAGCCAGTGGAAAGTTACTCAGAAGGGAGATGGAGTCCCATGTGTGGGGAGCACAAAGACAGCTAGTTTGGCTGGATCACAAAGCATTGGTGGGGGGGATATCCAATGAGGCTAGAAAGATAGGCTGGGGCCAGCTTGTACAGAGCTTTAAAAGGTAAAGTGCTTATATTTTATTCTAAATGCAGTAGGGAGCCACTGAAATTGATTGAATAGGTGAGTGCCATGTTTAGATCTTCACGTAAGGAAAAAACACTTTGGCAACAGCGGGCAGGATGGAGTGGTGAGAGGCTGGATGTAGAGAGGCAATCAAAAGGCTCTCTCAGTACTGCAGGCAATAATAATCCTAGGAGCTACACCTCTCAACGCAGCCTATGATAGCATTCGTTTTCTTGGCTACTATATCCTACTGTAGATTCATTTTCAGTTTGTAGTCCACTAACACCTTCAAATGTCTAACTGGATCTCCCCTCTTCCCCTTGTGAAATTGGTTTTTGTAATCCAAGGGTAAGACTTTTTATTTATTCCTATTACATTTCATCTTATTTAATTCAGCAGTGTCCTGGCCTATTAAGATCTTTTTGTTTGCTAGGTTTTTTTTTTTAAGGCAATTGGGATTAAGGGACTTGCCCACAGTCACACAGTTAGTACATGTCAAGTGTTTGGTGTAAGGCCAGATTTGAACTCAGGTCCTGCTGACTTCAGGGCTGGTGCTCTATCCACTGTGCCACTTAGCTGCCCACTATTAAGATCTTTTTGAATCCTGACCCTGTCATCCACTGTGGTAGCTATCCAACCCTCTCAGTTTATCTGGGATTATCTTTGCCTTTGCTCCCCTCTATTAATTCAGTGCTTGATAAATGGTCAGCATATAAGAAATCTTTGTTCGTAGGGTCATTATGTGGTTTGTCCTTCATTCTCAAAGAGGACCAAGACATCAGGAAGATGATGGCATGACTTGAAAGTGAATTAGATTTAAGTGAGAGAGGGCTGTACAAAATCACCAGCCTCACTTTTCCTCTGGAGCCATCTGGGTCCAGTGGCCAGATGTAAATCAGGACAACTAGGGTCTATGATCTAAAACTGGAAGGGGCCTCAGAGACCATTAACTCCTTCATTTATAGATGAGGAACTGAGGCACAGAGGTGAAGTGAATTATCCAGGGTCACATAGCTTGTGTTAGAAGTAGGATTTCCTGACTCCAAGCCTGGCCTCTTAGGATCCACTACTCCACACTGCCTTTATTTCCTTGTTGGTCAATTGATTGATAGGTCATACTGATTAAGTAAAAAATATTTTAAACAGTGCATGGGTACATTAGCATAACTTTGAGAAACTACCCTCCATTAACTTCCTTGCCTGATACCTTGTGGGGGTACAGAGGTAACCATGGGTCTTTGAAGATTATATCAGTAGAGCACAAGGTCTGGCAGGTATCTCAGGTACAGACATGGTAGTGGACTGTATGTCCATTGCTTGAGAAATAGCCTAGCTAAGTTCAGAGAGGTTCACCATCAGGTTAGCTGTAGGGTGGTTAATTTTTTGTCCACATAATTCTTAAGGATTGCCTGCTGAATTATAGAGGGGTTGAAATCTGCCTGGAGGCCATGCCAATAAAATTACATATCACTGAAGTATTGACATATGAGAAATCCTGGGCTGATTTCCTCATTCATAGAAGGAGTTTTGTTTGGAACCTGTCATTTATATTCCAATACTGCAACTATTGTCATCACCATTTCTGATTTTCAAAACCACTGCCTGCAGGACAATATAGCAGTTGCTTTTCAAAGGACAGCATTTACAGAATTTAATTGATGAATTTTCACACTAGCTGTGGAAAATGAAGCCTAAGAAGTATTATTATCTATTTTGCCCAAGGGAAACTAAAGAAGAGAGAGTTCATTATAAGCCAGAGCAGGTTTAGAGAAACAGAAATGGAACCCCTAGCTGTTTGGCAGTTCACTGAGCCATTAAGCATCCCTCAGAACTTCATGAACACACTTCATTTAATTGAAAACTTCTTGTGTTTTTGTGATTTAAAATGAGCCCTGGTAAAGTTGTGGGTGCTTTAAGGTTGTAGTTTTCTAGGGTAACCCATATACATACATTCTTCTCCCATCTCCTACTCTAACATGTTGGGCTCCTGGAGTTAGGTTGGTTACAACTGCCCCTCAGGAGTGGTCCTAAGAGACCCCATCAGTGCCCCCCCCCACCCCAGATTATCAGTTAAAAATAATTTAGTCAGCCAGCCTTAAGAAGCTTTTAGAAAGGAATATTCACCAAAGCAGCACGGTAAGTATAGCTGGTATAAAACATTCCCCCAAACATCTGTGATACATTGTCTCACAAGCATACACAGAATCCAGGGAAAAGTGGGCTCAAACTAATTGGTTTCTGGAAGTCCTTTTGTCCCATCTGTGGAGTGCTCATGAATTTCCCTTTAGAAATGGTGTTCTCTCTCTTTGATGGACTCCTCTAGAGCTGTGAGTCAAGAGTCTCTTTGGCTACCAAGGATGTAGATTCCAATAATGTAGGTCAAGGGTTGCTGTTTAGGATACTTATGGGAAGTCCAACATCCTCTGGACCAGGGGTGGGGAACCTGCAGCCTCCAGGCCACATGTGGCCTCCTAGGTCCTTGGGTGTGGCCTTTTGACTGGGTCCAAGTTTTACAGAACAAATCCTTTTATTAAGGGGATTTGTTCTGTGAAGTTTGGATTCAGTCCAAGGGCAGTTGAGGACCTAGAAGGCTATCTATATGTGGCCTGGAGGCCACATACAGGCTCCCCACCCCTGCCTGGTCCCTTTGAAGCTAGAAATTCTGCCTCTGGTCAAAGGAAGGGGTGGGAAAGATAAGAGACCTGGCTGAAGCTGCAGCTGAAGCTTATTCATAGGCAGTTCCTCCTCAGGAATGTGCTAAGAAGCCACACATTCCCATTTCTGAAAAAGTTTACTATTCTAACTAATGTGATGTTTTTATACTGGACCCAGAGGGCAAAACAAAGTCCTACAACCAGTTGGAACAGATCTCTTGTCTGGAGTCATCTCACTCCATCAAATGTGATGAAATGGGTTTATTAACCCACTTTGGTAGATTGATTAATTGATTGAGACACCTTCTAATCTAGTTAAGAGGCTAAAATGGTGTGGGTAGTTTTGACCCCACTTTTATACTTTCCCCTGTCCCACCCTTGCCACCCTCCCCAGCTTTAATATTTGCTCTCCTCAATTTAGCAAATCTTTTGGCGAAGAGGAACCTTCTCTTTCCTCAGTCTATGTCGTCTGCTTTGAGGCACCTGTAGAGTTAGTGACTATCCTCTAAATCTTCCTTCTCTGCAATAGCTTTGTCCTCTCTTCACTCCTCAGGAATATACCAGAATGCCATGCTTCCTCCAGACCTGCAGATTCTTTCCCCCTGGTTTTAAGATAGTTTCTTCCATTTATACAAATTCCTTACAGGGTTACTCTGTCTCTCACACAATGGCTTTGATTGATGTAGGTAAATATACAGGCCCTATTCACACTTGGTGATAGCTGTCTGATTCAATCAAAGACTATTATTACCTGACAAAGGCAATTACTTTTAAGTTGGGATAAGAAATGAAGCTCCATCATTATACTAGTATCACAAAAGTCCAAAGACGAAAGCATAGAATAAGAATTTCAAAACTCATCATGTTTTTGACTTAAAATTTCCTTTGCTAAAACTATACATTAAAGATATCATAAAAGGGGGAAAAAGGACCTTTTTTTAAAAAAAAAATATTGTATAGCTGTGAATGGTTGGACACTACAATCTCCAAAATTGAGAATCACCTTAAGGTGAGCGAAGAGGTGCATGGTGAGCATGAGCAGGCTGTAATTCATCACAAAGAACTAAGCATGAGTAGTGGGATAAAGGATATCATTAGAGTGATGAAAAGACCCTGAAAAGAAGTCAGTCATGTAGTGAAAGCAAGGGATAATCATAAACAGCTTATATGTTCCACTAGTATCTTTGTGATGTTAAGAGAAAGTAAGAGAGATCCCAGGGCATATGGAATAAGATCCACACAGAATGGGCAGGTACGGATAGGTTCCAACTTACATCATTGTAGGGCATACCAACCTTGATGAGATAACAAAGTCCATTGAAAACCTGGAATTGGCACAAAAAAATGTTAATAGCTACTTGATTTGTAATAGCAAGCACTGAAAATGATCTAGATGTCCAACAGTTGGAAAATGATTGATGATATATTAATGCAATATTATAGTGCTATTAAAATGTTAAATATGAACCACATAGGTAAATGTAGAAAGATCTCCACAAATTGCTAGAAAATGGAACCATAACTGTATGTACATTGATTACATATATATTCACCTATCTAGCTATCATCTATTCATCTCTCATCTATCTATTGATATATCATCTATCTGATCTACCATCTACCTATATATCTATCTATAATCTACCTGTTCATCTATCTGATGAGCTGGAATATTATCCATCTATAAATGATACTCATCTGTCATCTACCTATCTATTTCTCCATCTCTCCATCTTCCTCATCTATCCTTCCTTCCCTCCCTCCCCTCTTCCCCCTTCTCTCTTCCTCCCTCCTTCCCTCCCTCCCTCCTGATCATTGAAAAGGAATTTCAATTTCAAAGACCTTTGAAAAGTAATATAGGCCAGACTTTTTCAAAACATTGGTTAATTTTGAAAAACTTGTTTTACCTTTTAAAAGATTCTTTGTTACAAGGAATGGTTCTAGAAGATGGAAAGGGAAGGATATACTAAGAAATGTAGGTGATGTAAAATAAAAGAGACAAAAAACATTTTTACAGGAAAGGGAACCAGGGCCTTTATGGTACTTTTATTACCTGTTCATGTGCTTGATTAAATTTTTTTTAAAACTAAGGACTATTTTGTTAAATGCTAAGGACTTTGTGTCAGATTTTTTTTCTTTATTCTACATGATTCATTTGATCATACTCATTTTTGTCAATAAATACTAAGTTTATAGTAACATTTTTAAGTCCAAAAAAAAGGGAAAGTAAACACATAGATCAGGGAGAATCAGTTACTAATCAGTGACTGGTGAAAATATGCCAAATGGAAAAAAAAATGCCTTGATTATCAAGAATTCATGCAGGACTCAAAGTTTCCATTCCTAATTATAAATATACAAGGGTGAATAAACATCAGTTGTTGTACCAGCATCCTAAGAGATTAATAAGATGATTCCTTAAAGTAAATAACTGTTGACAAAGCCATAAAACCGTTCCATACAAGAGATGATAGAGTAGGGAATGCAATCATAGAATTACATGAAGGGCATAGGGCATTCGTACAAAAATGACAAGTGGAAATTGAATTAGAAAATTTGATCTGTATACAATGACATATTTATTGGCATAGACCAAAGAAAATAAAATTATCCGATTGAAAATTAAGTCTAATAAAATCCCTATATTCTATATTTTGAAGTTAAATATTCAAGAGCACAGAAAAGGGAATATTAAACATATTTTTGAAGTTGTCTGATTAAAAATAGAATAAAAATTCCTAGACAAATCTCTTTACTTTGCTGTAAGCATTCTACATCAACAAAAAATCAGCAAATGTGAAAAACATGTTCCTAAAACTACATGTGAGTCATCTATCAAGGTTAATGACATATATTTGATAAAATTAGGCTGGAGATAAACTTCCTTCTCATAGGCTATGTTTCTAAATTATTATGTAGGAGTTGTAAATCAAAAATATAATTGTATGCTATGGGATATGATGTTTTCATGGCCTCCTCTCCAAAGATTGGAATCAGATTAACAGTTCACATTTGCATTTTCAGAACATCTAATCAAGTGGGGAGATTTACCCGAAGGAAAAATTATCTTACATAACTCAGTAAAGATTTCCCCCGTTGATTCAGTTAATTTATCCCCTTAAATTTTTCAATTTGAGATGGAAACAAGTAATACCAACTTTTTTTGACTTTGTTGCTTATCATAAAATTATAGGACAGGTTCTGGAGAGATGATGGAGAAAAAAAACCTACAAAAGTAAATTATTGCTATGTTTACTAATGGAGTTTAGTAAGGAGTTAGCAGATATATATGGTATAGTTTTTCAGTAAGGAAATTGCTAAAATAGTTGATGGGCTAATGTGCTAAGGCATAGCTAAGAAACAGCAACATATCTGGTCAATTTCCTAGCTTAGGTTAAAATAAACATTGATAAATTAGTCTGCTTTTTCAGAAGTTCCATTAATAATAGTGAGGCTAAGATAATAATAATAACAATTATAATTTTAACTGATTTGCATTGTGTTTAAAAGTTTATAAAGTAGTTTATATACATTGTCTCATCTGATGCTCATGGCAACTCACAGGCTCATAGATAGCATAATAGATTAAGAACTGGAAGGTACTTTGAGGCCACTGAGTCCAAGACCTTCATTTCACTTATGAGGAAACTGAAGCACAGAGAGGTGCTTGTCTAGGGTCACACACAGTTAGTAAATGTCTGAAGTAAGATAAGAACTCAGATCTTCCTGACTGCAGCTGAGTCACTCTATTACTATGCTGTCTGCTGCCTCTTAAGATGGCACAGGTGCTTGCTACTTCTTGGAAAACTTTAAAAAAACCTCTGGAGCCTGAGTTCTTAACCTTTTTTCTGTCATGGATACCTTTGGCAGTCTGGTGAAGCCTATAGATGCACCCTTCTCTAAAATAAAATGTACAGGATTGCAAAGGAAACCAATAATATTGAAATTTAGTCATTAATTTTCTTTTTAAGTTCATGGACCCCAGGTTAAGAATCTCTGTGTAGGCATCTAAGTAGCTCGGCACTTGGTCTGGAGTTAGGAAGACTTGAGTTCAAATCCAACCTTAGATACTAGCTGTGTGACCCTGGGCAAGTCACATAATTGCTGCCTGCCTCAGTCTCCTCCACTATAAAATGGGGATAAACCCCTCACAGGGTTGTTATTCATTTGTTCATTCATTCATTGTTTGTCCTTCATTCTCGAAGAGGATCATGACATCAGGAAGATGGTATCTCACAGGGTTGTTGTGAGGATCAAATGAGATAATATTTTTAAAGCACTTAGCACAATGCCTAGCATATAGTAGGCACTAAATAAATGTCTATTCCCTCCCCCTTCCATAGTCAAGAGACATGAGAATTGAGGAGTTGTGATTTACTGAGACACCAAGCTCCTAGGTTCTAACATCTATATTCTGTCTAAAGGGCTATGTTAATGTCCCATCTGTAGGGTATGGACAGGAGTGCTAGAGGGTGGTGTTAAATGGATATGAAGGGTATCAGTGTTGGGAGATGACTGGGGGTAGGATGAAGAAGTATAGATCAGTATAGCTAGGTCCTAACTAATTTCAAATGCTGAATTCATCCAAAGTGGTTGAATGTATTCACATTTTCACTATCTGAAGTTGTAATTTTGTCAGATATGATAATTGGTTCCATCCCAATAGAAAAATGCAGTGAGAATTTAAATAACATGACCATTGTAGGAGGATTCATTATTCATACTAATTGGGCCCAAGTTGCATTATCATATTTGAAGATTTCATACTAAATATTAATGTCTATAAAATTGAATTTGAGATAACATCTGGATTTTTTTGACCCAGAAGGTAACTGTTGAATGATCATTGCTTAATTTTCCTTGGTCTGATGATCAAAAGTGGCCACAATTAACAATTATACTGATAGACTTTCTCCTCTTTATTTAAAGCTTTTTGCGGGTGGGACAGGTGCTGAATTGCCCTAAGTTAGGCTATGTAAAGGACAGATGGTACTATGAGCCTAGATTTGTAATTGATTTTGAGCAACTTCTGCCTCATTTTGTCCATCTGTAATAACACATCATTGCATTTATGGATCTTATGGATCCCAATGCGTTCATGGCTTTCTAGAAACTCCAAATTAGATCAACTCATTGTGCTGGTGGTCTTTCTCTAAAGTGGGTTTTTGTGTTTTGCTTTGGTTTTTTACATTTTGAAGGTACAAGTAGAGCATGTGGATTGTTCATCTATCATCTCACTTGCACCACATGACTGATCTACTTCCTTTTCAATTTATACATTTCCTCACCGATATCCCCTTTGACCATTTCTTGAGTATGGGTCAGCGTTGTACACATGCTACTGCTTATTTGTGCCTACCATGTGCCTTAGCCTTATGGGTTATTTGCAACTTTAATTCCTCTAATATTGTCATGGTTCAAGATGCAGTCATAGAGCATTGCCAGAAGATTTGTGTTGAAAAGATGCATTTTTGCAACAGGGAGTAACTTGAGATCATTAAAAGCACTGAGCAATTTCCCAAATAAAATTGACCCTGCTCTCATCCTCCTATTCAGTTCTGGACCCAACTCATTTTCCACTTGCAATATTTCTTCCAAATATCCATACTGATGAACTAGCTCAATGGACTGTCCATTTGACTGCATGTTATAGCCTTGACAGTAGTTATTTTTTTCTCTGCTTAGTTTTGTTATTAGGACAATCTCTTTTAAGTAATCATGGATCTCACTAAGGATACTCTATCTTGTTTGGGACCTAAGGAAATCAGCACAATAATATTCACAAACAAGAGTACCAGGAAGACTTCATTGTCTATAGGGAATCCTTCTTCTATTTGGACCTTGTGCAAGACATCCTCAATGGCAATGCTGAGTAACTTTGACAAGGCTATTGCTCTCTGTTCTATGCCTTGTTTGGTGTATACAATTTAAAGGCTGTTGAACAGTTATCCCTGTGTTCATATTTATCAAAGAATCTTCTATAACTTTAACAGATGTATGAGAATCCTTGTTGGAGGGATTCCTTTAATACTCTAAAAAGTTAAATGTTTGTTGTTGTTTTTTTTACAGTCAACAAATATCAAGTATGGTTGGATCATGTGTTCTTTGTATCTTTCACTTAAGTGTATGACTTAAAAGATGTGGTCTGACATAGAGAATTGTTTACAAAGGTCTGCCTGTTCCATTCGCATATTTTCATCCAAAAATGGCCTTGATAGACAGGTAGACCATTCTCATAAAGATTGTAATTATTTCTTATGGGTCCAGACATCTAAGTTCATCAACATGGGGAATTCCCAGGATGAAAATTTTCCCTGCTGTTTTAGATTAGGTATTATAGTCTTGGAGAGTGTCCTAGGAGCAATGAGAGATTAAATGACTTGTCTCTGGCCACAGAGAGTATATCAGAGATGGGATATGGACATGGACTTTGCTGATTCTCAGCCAAAAACTATGCCACGCTGTTTTTCAAAGATTTTCTAAAGATGAGAAAGTAGACATGTAATTGGAACAGTAGTTATCGATGTTCACTGAGTTGCCTATGATAGTTTCCCCCATTATTTTGATAGCTTCCTCTTCCCAAGACTGTAAAATAATACTTCAACATGTTCAAAATTACTTCTGCTCAAGTCCAGACTTCTTTAGTGTTTACTTGGTTTGGTCCAGCTACTAATCCCAGCTTCATCTTCAACAGTACCATTTTTATTTCTTTGTGTAACACATCAGAGACTGAGATATAAGGGTCCAAATATTGAGGTTTTTCTTTCTCTGATGGTGAAATAGAAATTTTCTCAACAAGAATTTTCTACACCAATAAAACCATGGGTCCAATAAACAAAAAATTCACATACTATATCCCTTAATAGAATATAAGTTCTCTGAGCCTTAATAAGGACTATTTTGGGGGAGACAGTGTGCTATAATGAAAAGATCACTGACTTTGGGCTTAGAGGACCTCTGGCATTTGTTATGTGATCATGGGCAAGTCACTCTCCAGTCCTTAGTTAATCATATGTAGGTAAAAAAAATGTTAAGGAGCTTTCCTATAATCCTACAGGTTGTGATGGAGTTCCTAAACCAACTTGATCAAATTATAGGATCTTGGCCATTGGATGAAGGCAGCTGCTGGCAAAAAGGAAGAGAGTCAGCCATGCTTCTTGGGCCTGTATTTTTAAAAAGGAGGCAATTCAGCAGCTTAAGAGTGGGAGTAGTTGAGGTAGATCTATCTGGGACCAGGGGTGCTCTTTCTCTCTTCTCCCCACCTCATCAGCCATAGCATCTAGTAGGAAGCTAAGTGTTCAGAGCTAGGACCTGTACTGTTCCTCCAGAAGTTGGAAAGATGGTGTAAGAGAGTTCAATGCACAGCTGAGGGACTAGAGACATATAGTCTAGATCAATTTGGATACGATCTATGATTTTGGGGGCATCGAGGTGACACAGTGGATAGAGTGCTGGGCCTGGAATCAAGAAGTCTCATCTTCCTGAATTCAAATTTGACCTCAGACACTTACTAGCTGTATTACTACATATGAACTGGTTGTACTCTAGGCAAGTCTTTTAACCCTGTTTGCCTCAGTTTCCTCATCTGTCAAATGAACTGGACAAGGAAATGGCAAACCACTCAAGTATATTTGCCAGAAATATCCCAAATGGGGATCACAAAGAGTCAGACATGACTGAGCAACCTGAACAAATATTGATTTTGGCCTTTGTTTTAACTAATCCATAGTCTGATTGCATTCAGACAACTAATTTTTGACACAATTCCCATATCAGTAAACAGTAATTTCCTATCTTTTAAAATTTGGTGAATTTCATTTTTTAAAAAAAATATTTTTGGTGTTTGCCCTGCCCAGACCTTTCTTACTCTCTTCTAGAAGAAAGTAATTGTAACATATAGGCATGGGTCTTCTGAATGGTCTCCAAACTTTTGGCCTCTTGTTTCTTAAACTTAAGTCATATTTGCCATATTTTCTTTTTAAAAAAATATTTGATTGAAATTTTTTTTCTACTTGTCACTAGCCAATGCCCAACCCTATTCACACAAATAGAAGCCTCCCTTATTAAAAAAAAAATTTACCAAACATTCCACACATTTAAGTCTTCACATGTTTCTCTGATTTTCTTATGTTCATCACTTGATATGGTACAGCAATATTCTATTACATTCATATATCACAATTCACTTAATCATTCACAAATTGATGGGTACTTATTTTGATTCCAGTTTTTTATTCCTCCAAAAAGTGCTGCTATGAATATTTTAATATACATGAAGCTTAAATTTTTGTCATTGACCTACCTGGGCATGCCAAGTAGTGGGATCAATTGGTCAAAGGGTATGATTTCACAGATTTTTTTTCTACCTCTTCCAACAGATGTTGGAACATTAGCTGCAGTCAGTTCCATGGTGCTCTTTTTGCTTATGTTCATCATGAGTATTACAAAATGAAGTGACCAAATGTCCCATGAAAATATGTTTTGCATTGCCTTTGGGCACACAGTAAGGCCAACTCTGCCGTCTTCTTTTGTTTTTCTATCTCTCTAAGGAGAAATTGTCAACCATCCTTCCATTTAGCTGTAATTTCTTTTGCCACCACAATAAAAAGCTAACAATTTTTGTTTGTATCCATTTGGTAACCATGAGTAAAAGTCACTATATGTTAGCTAATTGTCATCAAAAGGAATTATGCATAGCTTTAGATTTAAATCTAATAATATAGATTGTAATCTAGAAGGGACCTTTACAAACATCTAGTCCAACCCTCTCATTGTTCAAATGAAAAAACTGAGGCTCAGAGATCTAAAATTACTAACCTAAGTTCACATTGGTAGGCAGTTACAGAGTTGGACTTAAAATCGAGGTCCTTTCACTCCAAATTGTGGGATCCCTCCACTTTACAACGCTGCACTTCCCATCAAAGTTAATCCTCCCTTCACTGGTCATTTAATTTTTTCTATTTTTCAAACTAATTAAGGGAGGTTTGCTTATTATTATTGTCCATCCTTAATTTTTGAAGAGGACCAATAACATCACAGAGTGATGTCTTGACTTGCAAGTGAATTGGATTTAAGTGAGGCAGAGTTGTACAAAGTCATCAGCCTCACTCTTTCTTCCAGTGTGCCACTGAAGTCCAGTGGCAAGACAAAAGTCAAGATGCCTGCTGATGACCCAGGATGCAGTGGATGACCTTGGCATCTTTGATGCCTACCAAGCTCTAAGCGCTCCATAGTGCCTGCTGCAGCTGCCTTCATGGCCATTGGAATAAATTATTGTTAGCAACTTATACCAGGAAAAGTCTTCACATGCTTGGGGTAGATATCCCCTAACTCACTGATGGATTTGAGACCTCTCAGTTACCCTCACCCTGGCTTAGCCCATCGGTTTACTGGGGTATGGCTGCTGTGCAATGCTACAGCTGCTTGGAGCCACAGGTGAGAGCTGAGTGCTGGGCACACACCAAATGTGAATGAGTAGCCCTGAGAAGAGCTCAACAAACCCTCACATCAGATGTTAGTCCTTCTGAGCACTCCTTACATCCTGGGAGCTTTGGTATAACCTGTATAAATGGAGATAAAATGTAAACTTAGGGAGGGGAACCCAAAAGTAAAGAAATGGGGTTTTTTTGCATGTAAATAGAACATCAGCCTAAGTTGGAGAATGTATTGAAAAATTTAAAACAAAATGGCTGAACCTTCCTCTCATAAAAACTGACAATCAATTCCCTTTTAATTAAGGTTTTCTTTATTGTTAATGAAGGGGAAATTATGTGGATCTTTACATGTATAAACAGGCAAACATATGTCTGGAACAATGCTAAGTGATGCCGCAGAATTTAATTGAACCAAGGAAATTAATTAAAGTATGAAATCCCATTTACAGGAAATTCATTGTTTTTCTTTCCCATTGTTAAACAGACCTACAATAAGAAGAGATAATGTGAGCTAATTTACCAGAATGTCAGACAAAATGTCAAATCCAGCTAAGCTAAGTATTTTTAAAACTCAGATTGTTCATTCTAATTTAGCTTTTCGAGATAAGACTGGCTTCTTTAAATCCCTTTACCTCCTCAATATCATAAGTTGACTTCACTCTGGGATTCATTTCACTGTGTAACTTCAGTTACGTCAAGGCATTAGATGAGGCCTTTTTGCAGGGCTGTTTTCCTGCTGATTCCTGGATTTCTGTCAAAGCTTCAGTTTTACAAATTGCTTGGCTGAGATCTGTATTCCTTTTCTTCTTTTGAAACTGTGAATCACAGTATCCACCCTGATGCAAAACTCTTGCAACTTGAAAAGGCTTATTTCAAAAACAAGCTACCAAATACACAGGCCAGTCAAAATTTTCATGAAACTGTATGTAGTCACGTCAAGAGAAAGGGAGACTCACCAATTAAAACTAAAAATCATTAGCTAAAGATTCTTTTGATGTCAACCAAATGGCAGTCACAGTTCATGCCCCTGGGCTGCTTAAGCCAAATGGAGTCAGCCAAAAAGACATTTAAAATTCAGAATTTAAAAAACAAGAGGAGGAAAGATTTTGGACCATATACAAGCAGTGTTCTTGGTATTTGTGTAGGCCATTTTCAATTTCTCTCATTTATCATGGAATAAGAAAAATATGTTTCCAGCTTCTGCAGATTACAACAAAAAAAGAATCTCTGTACTATTAGATCCAAAAAGGACCTTATAGATCATCTGGTACAGCTTGTTTATTTTACAAATAAGGAAACTGAGGCCTAAATAAGGTATATTGACTAAGGTCATATTGCTTATCAGTGGCGAATTCCTACCTTTAACAAGACATACTTTATACTGAAATCCTCTTTTTTTTAGTGGAAAAATTATTAAATCACTTAATAAATATTTATTGAACCATAGAAGAGGGGAAAATGGACTAGGAGTTAAGTGAACCCTAGTAAATAATTTAATCTCTCTGATCTTCAATTTTATCATCTGTGAAATGGGGACTGCCTGCCTGTATTCTTGTAAGGATTGAGATTGCACATATGAAAGCACTTTGAAAATTATATGAAGCATAAATATAAATACAGATAGATAGGTGCACAGATAGGCAGGTAGGTAGGTAGATAGATAGATAGATAGATAGATAGATAGATAGATAGATAGATAGATAGA
>NW_020954639.1:7400714-7573648 GCF_900497805.2 Vombatus ursinus | reverse complement strand
AGATAGATAGATAGATAGATAGATAGATAGATAGATAGATAGATAGACAGATAGATAAATAGATAGATAGATGGATAGATAGGTAGATAGACAGTTAACCAGAGTGTGTCAAGGGAGCCCCTTAAACCTCTCTATTCTTGGCAGCTGGACTAAGTTCTATCTTGGGGATTATCAATAATAGCTCATCTCTTTAGTTCCTACCTCTAAACCAGAATCTTTTACTGAGAAAAATTCTAATAATATTACTCATTTTAACTTACCCCTAGAGGTAAATTTATAGCTAACATTTTTATATACTGCCTATTATGTGTCAGACACTGTGCTAAGCATTTTACAAATATTATCTTATTTGATCTTCACAACAACCCTGGGAAGTAGGAGCTATTATCATTTCCATTTTACAGATGAAGAAACTGAGGCCAATAGAGGTTATAAGACTTGACCAAGCTCATACAGCTTGTAAATGTCTGAGGCCAGATTTAAACTCTTTCCACAAGCAAACCAAGATTTCCATAGGTTTTTGAACAGGAAGCATTTTTTAGGATAATAATGAATAGAGCCTTAACTGGGGTAGGGCCACAGAATTTTTCCCTAGGGTGAAAAAATTAGACAGTACCAATAGCATTGCCAGCTCTTCTGTTGCCCAGTGCCAACCATTATAAGGGCTAATTTAGGGTTGGACCTTATCTCAGGGCTTCCTTCTTCCAAATCAAGCCAAACAGCCTCATCCTCACAGTAAGTAGCTTTCTTCCTTCTTTCCTTCCTTTCTTTCTTTCTTCCTTTTTTTTTTTGCCAGTTTCATATCAGTCACAGCACATTCTGTGTGCCCCTTGTCTCTCCTTTACTCTACCTCTTCCAAAAAGACAAGACTAGGGAAGGGGAGTTCAGTAGGTAGAAAACATTCCAATATGTCTATTGGGATTTGAACTTAGGTTCTATGACACCAAACTCAGCACTCTTTCCTCTGTACTATTCTATCTCTATATTCCACGGTAGAGTCTGGATAATAAGCATTCTTCATTTACTTGGATGTTTCTGTTGTACGTAGTTAGATCTGAGTTTCTTGAATGACTACAGGGCTCACATGAGAGGCTCTGCACTGTTTTAGGGCTTAATTAAATCAATGAAATATCATGTGTAATCAGATATATCTGAGAGCCCTCATCATCTGTAAAGTGGGTGGATTGGATTATAAAGGCCAGTCCTTGAAGCATGCAAGATGTTCTCTGCCTATCCCAGTTCTTGAAGCATGAGCAGATATTCTAGTTCATTCTGTGCTGCCCACAAACATGTACATGTTTTCCCTATCCTCAAAAAAATCCCTCACTTGGTTCTTCCATCACCACTAACGATTGTCCTATATCTCTTCTGCACTTTGTGGCTAAACTCTTTGAAAAGGTCATCTACAATAGGTGCTTCCATTTCTTCTCTCTCATTGTCTTCTAAAACCCTTACAATCCAGTTTTGAACCTCATCATTCCACCAAAACTGCTCTCTCCAAAGTTACTAATGATCTCTTAGTGACCAAATCCAATGGCCTTTTCTCAATCCTCATTCTCTTTGACCTCTCGGCAGTCTTTGTCCCTGTAGATCATCCCCTCCTTGATACTCTCTTCTTTCCAGGTTTTTGGGACACCATTCTTTCCTGGTTCTTTTCCTACCTAACTGACCACTCCTTCTAGGTCTCCTTTACTGTATCCTCTTCCAGACCATGACCTCTAACCGTAAGTGTCCCAAAGGGTTCTCTCCTGGGCCTTCTTCTCCCTCTGTACTACTTCACTTGTGTTGGGGGCCATCTCAAGTCATCCTGATCTATATCTTGCCATTGGACCCAGATGGCTCTAGAGGAGAAAGTCAGGCTGGTGACCTTGTTCAACTCTCCCTTACTTAAATCCAATTCACTTGCAAGTCATGGCATCACCTTAATGATGTCATGGTCTTCTTCAGGAAAGAAGGACAAACAACAACTTCACTTGGTAATCTCATCTTTCATGGACTTAATTACCATCTCTATGCTGATGATTCTCAAATCTACCTATCCTGTCCTAATGTGTGCTGACCTCCAGTCTCTCATCTCTAACTGCCTTTCAGATATCTCACAGTAGATGTCCACTAGACATCTTAAACTCAACATGTCCAAAACCGAACTCATTATCTTTCCCCCTAAGTCCTCCCCTCCTACCTTCCTTATTACTGTAGAAGGCCACACTATCCTCCCAGTCCCTCAGGATCAAAACCTAGGTGTCATTCTCACCTCCCCTAGCCAATCTGTTGCCAAGGCCTGCTGATTTTCCTTTTGTAACATCTCAAATATGCCCTCTTCTCTCTTCTGACACTACTACCATTCTGCTACAGGACTTCATCACCTCATGCCTGAAGTGGGTCTGCCTCCTTCAAGTCTCTCTCTATTCCAATCCATCTTCCATTCAGCCACCATGTGATTTTTCCAAAGCACAGATCCAACCATGTCAGTCCCCTCTACTCAATAAACCCCAGTGGCTCCCTATTGCCTTCATGATTAAATACAAAATCCTGTGTTTGGAGTTCAAAGCCCCTCATAACCCATCCCCGTCTTACCTTTCCAGTCTTCTTATACCTTACTCCTGCCATGTCCCCTGCTAGTGTCCTCAGTGACACTAGCCTCTTTGCTGTTCCATGAACAAGACATTCCTTCTCGTGGCTCTGGACATCTTCTCTGGCTGATCCTCATGCCTTCTCAGTCTGCCTTCTAGCTTCCCTGGTTTCCTTCAAGTCCCAAATAAAATTCCATCTTCAATAGGAAGCCTTTCCCAACCCCTCCTAATTCTAGTTCCTTCCCTCTTTTAAATATTTCCTACTTATCCTGTATATAGCTTGTTTTGTACATACTTATTTGCTTAGATTAGATTGTGAGCTCCTTGAGAGCAAGGACTGTCTTTTGCCTCTTTTTGTATCTTGCACTTAGCACAGTGCCTGGTACACAGTAAGTACTTAATAAAAAATTTTGTTGATTGGCTACTTCTGGGACCAGGCCCCTTTTCCACTGCCCATAGCCACTACTGTTCCAGTTGCCACTGCTACAGGCTCCACTATTGACTTCAATGACTAGTGGGTCCCCTGATGGAGCCTTTGGATCTCCTGACCTTACCAAGTTGCCCAGCACTTCCATCTTGAAATATTCATTCACTCCAAAACAGGAAAGAATAAACTCACAAGAAACAGAGGTGCCATGTGGGTATGGACACAAAGTCATAAGGTAAGAGATGGGATCACTGCTTTTTCCCCCACCTGGAAGTTCAAAACAACTCTCCTTATTCTAAGCCTCATCCAAAGAAAAAAATATTGAGAGTCAGGTCCATCACAGCTTTTGTCTTGTCACTCAGTCCTAGTTCAGCAACTCCTGAGTCATTATTTCTTCTGCTTCCATAGCCAATTAGAAGACTTTTTAAAAAGCATCCTATACTGCTGACCCCTGAATCATCATGATTAGAAATTGGCTCACCAAAGTTTTCATGAGGTTGGACTGGAAGAAGGCAGATAATATCTGTGCATGTTTAAAGGACTAAAACCAGACAGATGTCTGTGACTGCTTTAAAGACTAGCCTTTGAGGCCATCTCTAGGTAAGCCTTTCATCTGAATTCTGCATATGATTGTTCTCCAGGAGAGTAGCAAAAATCCTTTGTCAGGATGCCGTACTGTTTTATGCCTTGCTTGATCTTAGTGATCAGGAGGTCATCAAGCAAGGTTATCTCTGCTATTACCTCTTTGAAGATTTCCTGTATGATTTTGACTTGTACATGGGACATACCTTGATGGAAGAGTCTTTAAAGTAGCATTTTGCTCTACCAAATCATATCCTTCTTTATAGTTAATAGACAATAAACAAAAGAATTTTGTAATTTGTGTCAATTAAGTGTCTATAAATATGTGTCAATTAAGTGTCTGTAAATATGTGATCTGCTGGGGACTACTGCTTGAAAAAAACCTACCTGTTCTCTTTTCATTCTGTCACCAAGGATGCCTTCAATTCATGTGATTGTTAATGTCATAAAGAGGAAAAGTGTTTAATGAGAGGTATACTCCCTTTGCGGTCAGAAGACTGGGGTCGAAATCCCAGCTGTGTCTCTTATGAAGATGGCCTTGGACAAAACACAAATCATTCTCAGTCTCTTTTTCTTACCTGTAAAAGAAAAAAAAAGCAGGGTGGGGGGAGACCTCTGAAATAATTTCCAGCTATGTCTAAGATCCTGTGATTTTTGTAGTGATGGAAAAGTAAGCATATGGGTTGATAGTTATAGATATTACATCATCTTTTGGATGGAATGATAATAATAATAATAATAAATTATTTCTCCTAAGCATTTAGTATCCTTTGCTCTTTTAGATACCTTCAGAATCACCCTTAATGTCTTAAAAAAAAAACTGTGCTGTGATATTGTGACGATGATAATCAACTATGAAAGAATTCCCTATTTTAATCAAGACAATGATCTAAGACAATTCCAAAGGACCCATGATGAAAAATGCTATCCACCTATGAAGTGAGAGAGGCAGAGAGAGAGAGAGAGAGAGAAAGAGAACTGATGAACTCAGTGCAGATTGAAACATACTTTTTCATTTTCTTTATTTTTCTTGTTTGTACGTGTATTTTTCCTTTTACAACATGGCTGATATGGAAATCTTTTACATGACTTCACATATATAATTGACATCTACCTTCTGAAGGAGTGAGGTTAAAGGGAAGGGTGAAAGGGAGGGAGACAATTTGGAACTTAAATTTTTTTTAAATGAATGTCAATAATTTTTAAATGCAATTGGGAAAATTTTAATGAAACAAATAAAAATGTATTTACATTTGTAAAAATTGTGCTGCCTTCACCTTACCTTTCTTCTGAATATATTTGGTCTAGTACAGCTGCTTTTCCTATTTTTTTTTCCTTAATGTCATTTTTACTTCCTCTTTCAGCGTAACAGGAATTATAATGTTGGAGTACAAATGTGTTGACTCCACTGTGATCAATAGAGAAAAAGTTAGTTTTAGCAATCTTAACAGATCTTTTACATTTTTTTTATGTTTGCCATCCTCCTCCTGTTTTTATCCTCAAATATTCTTGGGAGTGCCTGTTCTAATTAGGTCTTTTATCAAGCTTTCAGTAAGCTGATTTTTCCCTCCACTGCTTCTTATTGTTTTATGAGGTGATACTGTTTAAAATCTACCAACCCCCTTGTTAAGATTTTACAAATGAATGTATTCTAAACCCAGTGTTTCCTTTGGCTGTCATGTCTCTTTACTTGGCCAGGAGAAGGAGAATTTTCTGGCTGAGGCAGTTTTTATATTCTTTGGTCCCTTTGTTGTGGTGACTAATTCCCATCAGTTAAGCTTCCTTAAGAAATAAATGGTGATAGTATGATTGAAAACCAAAGAGGATAACTTGATCTCTCAGCACCTTGAAAACAGTATGACTTTAGGTTCCAGTCCAAAAATTCTAAGTCAATGATCAAATTAACTCCAACTCACATCAGCAAAATTCAAAGGCTATTACAACTTTGTGTCTTCAATGAGGAAGAAGCCTGGCTCTGACACTCTGGAGGAGTTGCTTTATTTCTCCCATGAAGCCAACTGGCACAGTGGATAGCTCTCTGGCCTTGGAGTTTCAATCCTACCATAGATGCTTACTGGTTGTATAATCTTGGGCAAGTCACTTGACCTTTCTCAGTCACGCTGTCGTCACCTGTAAAATGGAGATAGTAATAAGGACTCACCTCACAGGGTTACTGTGAGAAACAAATGAGATAAAGTAAAATGCTTTGCAAACCATAAGATTTTATAATATAAACTTTTAAATTTAAAATAATATAAAACTTTTATAAGATTGTATAAAATATTATCTATTCTCTGACCCTCAGTCTTCTAAATCATAGAACTGGGACAATAATATTTGTCCTCAAGGGGTTGTTGCCAGGAAAGCTCTCTTTAAATCTTAAAATACTCTATGTGGTAAATGTGAACAGTAATAATAGTTATTGTTAATACAATTCTTTAGGAAAATCAGATGTGGTGCCTTTCTGCTATTTCTAGAGGCAGTTAGTTTTTCCATCACAAAGGGCTCAATTACAGCACAGAGCAAAACCGATATTCATACCCTATGTGTATCACTATTTGAAGTATAGCAATAATGTACAGAATAATGAGTTTTATTTAAATTCTTATAAAATAAATCAATGGTAAGGAAATCTTTAAGGAAAACAGTGGAGCTTTGCTATAATAAAATCCATTATAATATGAAACTTTGGGGAGGATTGAGGGAGGAGAAGGGAAATAATCATCTTTCAGAAAACAGTGAAACGTCTTCACAACCTAAGAGGTCAAGGTTCTGAGACAGCTGACATAACACAATGTCTTGGTATCTTCTGCCTATGGGATAAGGGCTGCAGAGATTCCCCATCACCTGGTGAGGGGACCCAAGGCCTTATTTTTATAAACCAATTTCAGAGGCTCTGTCAGGGTCTAGCCACCTCTGACATGGGCCTGACCGAAAGAATGAGGGAAGGCTCAGAAGGTAATGTCCAAGAAGCAGCTGTGACTGACCATGTGACACAGATTCATCACTGTCCCAAACCTTTGGCATTCCCTGTGCCCAAGACCTCAGGCATTTGCAGAATGCAAAACTGCAAGCTACAAGACTTCTCCAGGGATACATATCATTCACTTCCTTACAGACACAGGGAGAGACAGAAGGATAGGAAGCCATGGTAACACGGATACATATAAGGACAGCCATGTGGGCATATCAGAACGCCAAGTCTCATCTCACTGTGTACAACTATGACTCCTACTACTGCCGAAGCTGAGGCTGAAGGGTCACCGGAGTTCAGGAGTTTTGAGCTGCAATGCTGAGCTAATTGGGCGACCACACTAAGTCTAGCACCAATATGGTAAACCCCAGAAAGCAGAATAGGGGTGCACCAGGCTGAGAGCAAACCATTCCAGGTTAGAAATGGAGTAGGTCAAAGCTCCCATGCCAAGGAGTAGTGCGATCCAACTCATGAGAGGCACCTTTGTTTGCAGCTTGGTTAAGATAGAGGATCACGGTCTCTCACTTGATTCTTTCCCTTCTCCCAAGCCACAACTAAAGTGTACCAGAATAGCTTTTCAACCACAGCCCAAAGAATCAGTTTCCTGCCTGCAAGAAGCCTCAAATCAGGCCAGAGGTTGGGAAAATCTTTAGGGCTTTTGTCCATTTTGCAGCTTGTCCCTCAAGCTTAGTTCCTCTCGATTACTTAGGTTTGACCTGATCTGATGTGAGTGCATGAAGAAGGGAGGAGACATTCTCTGATGCTTTTCTTCAAGCAGAAGCTAGGTCAATATTTTTCCTGCATCATTACTGTAATAAAGAACCTTAAGGAAACCAGTTCTGTTCTGGGTCCCATGAAACATCTAGTTCATTTTTTGGGCTCAGGGAAGTCTTATGTAGATCAGAACCCCCAAGGCTACTTCCTGGACAAAAATATTACCATTTATATTCCTCTTTATTGCTCTCTTTATCTTTCCTCTCTACAAGTTCATCTTCTGGGTTCTTTGGTTCACATCTCATCTTCACAGAAAATCATGCATCATGTTAATAATTAGAAAATATCCAGATAGGTACTATCTCTGGCACCTAATTATGGAGAATCAGCCTTAATGGTATGCAGTCATGACCTCAACTTCAGAAGGCACCAGAAAAGATAGTTCTTTCTAATCCCTCATTGGCAAGACTGATGAGGGCTAGATTGTGACAGACTTCAAAGGTTTCCCAAAAGGAATAAGAAGCAGAGACCTGCATGGATGTGAAGAATGGAAACAACCTCAGGCTTAAAAGGTACTTTCTTTGTCATATGAAACAAAGTATCATTATCATGTTAAAGGTAACAGTAGGAAAAACCCAAGCACTACATTTCTGGGGTATCAGGAAAATGGAATTCTCCAATTGGATGCATACTAAAAACATCAGCCATGCATGGGGCCAACCTAAAACCTTGACAATTTAATGTCTCATCAGAATCAGCTCTTAATCCTACTTGAAGGGTAGAAGATAGTTCTAGTTATTTTCGAATGTCACTGTTTTCCTGGGTGATCCCTTCTCATGGGTGTGTCAAGCATATATTCTGTGCTTACTCGTCCTGGGAGACAGGAATAGGCTCACCAAAACCCAAAGCCACACAACGTGAACACAAGTACTCCTGTGTAAATATTTGTGCCAGAGAATATTTCTGAAATACCTACCTGACCAATTTTCTATTGACTTGCCCTCCAGCAGGTGGTAAGGTAAAAAGAAGCATTAGCGTAGGTATTAGCAGAATTTCTCATAATGATTTGACCCGGCCGTCATGGCTCCTGATTCGTGAGACATCCTTAACGAACATTCTTCTTCATATCCCAACTTGGCCAACCCCCCTTGTCATCCCACCTCAACACAGTAATCCAATAAAAGATCATTCCAAGTCTTCAGTTGTTTTGGCAAGGTCAATTTCATTGCTATTTGCCACCTGGTGTTGGCCTTAGTCTCATTCAACTTTATTTTCTGAACCTCTACTAATCCTCCCTTTAGAATTTTGAGCAAAAGACTTGAAAAGGGAGAGGGAAGAGAGAATCTAAAACAGAAAAGTAAAGGACTTGATATCCCTTCATTTTACTACTTTTATACCACTTCTTTTTGTAATTCCTACTTTGTCCTTCTCCTCCTCTTTATTTTTTTTTCCTTTTTTAAGAATGTATTTTATTTTTGATTTCTGGAATAAGATAAGCATTTCCATACCATAGTATAATAAGAAAGGTGATTACATATGAAACTGCAAGGATATTCCTTTTAAATATATAATAAAGTTTTCATGTAAATTTTCCTTTCTCCTCCCCCACATTAGACACAAATATGTATATGTATGTGTGTGTGCATATATATTTATGTATACATACATATAGGTATGTATATATTTCTGTTTGAAAAATCATTCTATACATACTTCTATTTATCACTTCTTTTTCTGGATGTAGGTAGCATTTCCTTCATAGGTCCTTTGTAGTTAATTTGAGTATTTATAATAGTCCCTTTCTTTATTTAATCTCCTTTCCATTCCTTTTTTTTTCCTTTCTCCTATTATCATTTCCATTAAATTTCTTTTTTCTCTCCTTCCCAAATCTTTAATCTAATCCAATCCTACAAGTATTTAAATGCCTACTATTTGCTAGGCAAATTAGCAACTCACCTCTTAATTTAATCTCTTAAAGCTCTAGATGTAGAGAGTTGCCAGCAAGATATAGTGCTGTGATAGGGACAATATCCTAACCCCTCTCCCCATGCAGGTCAGGCTAGTTTTTCCTTTAAAGGCATTGAGTCATTCCTCAAGACTTGGTTGGTTCAAACTAGGAAGAGCTTACAGTATTGATGTCACTTCCTCATCACCTGAGTACAAAGCAGCCATGGGGATCTAGTTAGAGGGCCTCTCAGAAACTTGGCTGGTGGATTGTGATAGGAGACTTGCTTAGTTGAATCAACTTAAGGGCTCCTCAATGCCAATCGCTGTTGAATATCTTCCTCCTGCTTCGATTAAAAAAAAATTCATTGTTAAATACTGAATGGCCTATGAGGAGCTCGTTTTGTTTCAATATCGAACCTAAACCACCAGGGGACTAGCCTAAACAACTGTGATATGTAAATTTGTGCTCACTGACTCATCAATCAGGACAGGTCAAGTGGGAGTTCCAAAATTTAGTAGCTTAAGTCCTTCAAGGAGTAATGTCTGGAGGTCTGATGGTCTGGAGGATGCAGTTGAAGGGAAGATGGCAAGAAGATGGCTGGGGTACAGAGTTGGATGGAATGTGAAGCATACATTTCATTGATGACATCCTTCATACCGTTTCTCTTTCATAATTCCTTAAACATGTGAGATGACATGAACAGGAGTATGGGGAGGTATTGATGAGTTGTGATGTGCTTGGTTGGAAGGAATACTCGTATGGATGAAAACAAAGACCTATAAGAGCATTGGAGTACTGAATCCTAGATCTTATGAAAAAAAGATAATAGATAACCCTACCTTTCTCACTTTTTCCCTACAAAAAGTTTCATTTCCTCCTTTTCTCTCTTCTGACTTGTTTCTTTCTTTTTGCTATTAGGTAGTATGGTACATAGAATCTTGGGCTCTCAGGAAGAACTGAGTTTAAATCCTGCCTTTGATACTTAACAAGCTATGTGACCATAGGCCAGTCAACCTCTGCCTGCCTCATTTTCCTCATGTGTAAAATGGAGATAATAATAGCACCTATCTCCCAGGGTTATTGGGAAGTTTAAAAAAAAATTTGTAGAATGCTTTGCAAACCTTCAAATGCTATACAAATACTAGCTACTATTATTATTATTATTATTAATGGTTAATTTTCTTTTTCAGTCTAATGAGCGAAGAAAGACCTTGAAGCAGTGCTAAGCTGCATCAAGGTCTACTCTTAATTTTCATACAGAACAGTTATTGATGTCATAGCTCACAAAAGGAATGATGGGATGGACTCCAAAAATCAAAAAGCAGGACAGCATTTGATAAGCTGGTAAATACACAATTTTTGAAATACAGAATTTTAGCAGCATGAATCTCAGTGTTCCCCTTAGCAACCATTCAAAATGGTATTTTTGTCCTAAATAGGACCTTTCATGTGCTGTTCACTGCATCCCACAAGCTACCCAGTAATCATTTTGTTAGTAGCCCCAGGAAGAGGAAACCATTCACTTACAGAAGGAAACATGGATAACAAGGATCAGGCAGGTGATTAATTAGCGAGGTGACATTCCCAGATGAAATTACTGAGCCCACCTGGTCCTCCCTTGAGTAGTTTACAATCCAGTTAAGAGGAAGGGCTTCTAGGACAGACACCAAAGATAGCATACAAAAACAATAAAGATACAAATATTACTGATGCCCCAGTATGTATGAAACCTACTCCAATAGTATGAACAGAGTGACTTGGAAAGATCAAAACCATGAGAATGAAAGGGTTCCAAGGAAGGGAGAGGACAGAGTATGGGATGGGGATGCGTGGGTTGGAAAAGATCCAAAAGCCAGATGGCATCATTCACCCAGAGAGAGTAGCTCTGAAAAAAACAAATGGGGTGTGTTGGGGGTGAGGGAGATGCTGGTGTGACATGCAGCTCCTTTAAAAAACTATTCAGATCCATTCCAGAATGAGAGAAGAGAAGGGACAGAGGAGGTCTGAAGGCATCAGAGGTAGGGAGAAGCAATTTTGAAGCTGAGAAAAAAACCTAAAAATCACTTTGGGGCATTGCCTACACAGAGGCAATCACAGTTGTATTCTAAATAACAGCTGAGAACAAGTTGGAACAGATTTGGTCATAAGCTGTGAAAATGGCCCGAAGCAGCACATAGGAGGGAGAAAGATAAGAGCCCTGATATTTGATGAAGCAAACTTTAGTGAACAGATTCTTTATTGCTAATAATAATAACAACTGACATTTATAAAACTTTCAAAACATTTCATATATATTATCTTTTTGGATCCTCAATGATCCTGTGATCTAGGTAAGTATTACTATTTCCATTTGTTATTTGAAGTAACCAAGACTCAGAATGGAAAAACAGCTTGCTCAAGGTCACGCCACCGTTCAGAAGAGGAGCCAGGAACCGAACCCAGATTTTTTCTCCTCCATATTCAATGCTTTGTTTCACTCTACCATAGCCGCTTTCCTCTTGCCTTTTGGATCAAATGTAAACGCCTGTGTTTGGCTTTTAAAAAGCCTCCTAGTAATCTGACCCCAAACTATTTTTCCAACCTTGTTATACATGACTGCTCTTCCTGAATTCGGCCATCTACTCAGACCAGCCTTCTAATTGTTCCTTATCCATGACAGTCCATCACCCTTCCCTACCTATGATCAGGCTCCTCCTCCTCCCCAAATACCCCCTTCTACAGGTTCCAAATCCCTTCACTTGCTAGCAGCCTTCCCACCAAATTACCTAGTATTTTTATGTCTTTTACATATATATATATATATATATATATTTAGATATGTACATGATGTCTCTTTCCCAAAAAATGAAAGCTCCTTGAGGGCAGGCAAAGATTGTTTCACTTCTATCTTTGTATCCCCAGTGTTTAGTACATTTTGTTGTTGAGTTGTTTCAGTTATGTTCAACTTTTTGTGACACCCCTGTTTGGGGTTTTGCAAGCAAAGATACTGGAGTGGTTTGCCATTTTCTTCTCCAGTCCATTTTACAGATGAGGAAACTGACACAAACAGGGTTAAGTGACTTTCCTCCCCCCAGTCACACAGCTAGGAAGTGTCTGAAGCTGGATTTGAACTCATGAAGAAGAATCTTCCTGATTCCAAGCCTAATGCTCTATCCACTGCACCACCTATCTGCCCCATTTAGTACATAGTAGGTGCTTAATAAATGCTTATTGATTGATAGTAGAGGAGTTTGCTTGTTTAAAATTTTTTTCTGCTATAGCCCAAATTATTTAACTAGTTTGTCTGCTATTGATGGTGAATGTACTGGGGAAGCCAACCCTGCTCCCCTCACAGACAATGTATGCATCTCCACTAAGCCTAACCCACGTGCTTAGGCCACACTGAACATGGTATTCTTTTTTTTTTTGGAGGGGGTGGCGAGGCAGTGGGGTTAAGTGACTTGCCCAGGGTCACACACGTAGTAAGTGTCAAGTGTCTGAGTTCACATTTGAACTCAGGTCCTCCTGACTCCAAGGCCAGAGCTCTATCCACTGTGTCACCTAGCTGCCCCGCCCCCAACCCCCCAATGGTGTTCTCTCTGAAGGAGAAGGTGCAGGGCTTTGGTGGGAGTGCAAAATCACTCAGGGATTTGTTCTGCAATCTTAAATACAAAAACAAGATAGAAAGGAATTCTTAGTTACAGATAGGGCTGCATAGGAAAGTCTGGAAACAGGAGAGGACAGATCTAAGAGAAAGAAGTTTCCAGAAAGTTCTTGCTAGAGTCCAAAATGTGAGTTGTATTGAATGGAGCGTCGCAATAGGCTTATATATTGCTTAGATTTGCTGAACTTCTTTTTTCCCCTTCTTTCTTTTAACATTTTAATTACAAGAAATGGTTTCCCAAGTGTGAATGCAGGGAAGGATATATTTAGAAATGGTGACACAAAAACAAAAGGTATAAATATGAAATATGAATTGTGATGCAGCAACAAAGGAAGATGGGGGATTTAAGAGGGACAGTGCAGCAGCATTAGAAATGCTTAGCTCTGAGGATGCAGTCGACAAACTTCGATGAACCCCCTGCTAAGTGCTGGCCTCACAGTTTCTCCAAACAGACTACAACACCCTGCACATTTCAGTGAGCTCCCATTAGCAGAGTAATTCTTAGGTATTTAAAACCTGGTCATGCTAATGCCAGTGAGGACATAGGCTTTTAAGGAGCCGAACTCCAAAGGCAGCAAAGAAGTCCATTTATTTTGTTGATGTGTTTAAAGAACCACATGCTTCATGCTCCAAGAACTTTCTTAAATCGTGAGGGGATCCGAGTTGAAAGCTGGCACATAGTGCCGAGAGGCTGGGACCAGCTCAGGTCTGGTCTTGTTTCTTTGCTTCATTAATCAAAGAGCCCTGCATGAGGGTTTGGGGCTTGTGCAAGAGATATTGTTAACATGATTTCTTCTTTCAGTTCAGGACTTTAAAAGCAGGGAGAAAAATCACTAAGGTTGGAGGGGAGTGGGAGGGAGGAGAAAAACACTTGAATATTGACTCAGGTCATTGTTTTATGGGAGGGCAATACTGTCAGGTCCCATTCCCTACTGTATTGAGTACTGACAGTTTATAGAATTTGATTTTCCCACCACTTTCTTTCTCCTTGAACCACCCAAGATTTTTGTCCGAAAGATTGACCCTAAGACAGATGAAAAAGTCAGTGGGGTCAGTACCCATAGGGACTCACAACCATTTGCCCTGACTTTCCTCTTGCCAAAGTATTTGATTAACATTGCACAACCACTGCCTTCCTACATAGTGTCCTAAGTGTCTTCCTAAACCTCTTGAGTTGGCCCTAAAGGGCTGGTTATTAGAGTTGCAACATGAGCAGTGAGGAGGGCAGCCAGAGAGGCCAATGCTATTTGATGCTTTACAAAGATCATCCCGGCGGCAGTGGGTTTAACAAAGGCTGCTTCCTTTCCAGGTAGTGCTGGGAAATGCTGCTCCATTTAGAAAAGCCCAGGAGATGCAGATGAAAGAGAAGTGGAGAGAATAAATCTAGTATGGAAGAAAAAGAAGAAAGGGAAGAAAAAGCAAAAGCTGATCCATTCTCACTTTGTTGCTGGATAATAGTTTCACAAAACACACTGGTTTTATGCTGGTTTGGTGTGCTGGAGACTTTGTTAACATACTAGCAATGTATTTGTTAAGGGCTTGGGCCATTGAGGCTGGGGAAGTGACCGGACTTGTCATTTAATGGGTATAGGGAAGTCTCTGGGTGGCAACTTGTGGTGTTAGAGAGTTCCATGGAGTAATGAGAAGTGAAAGGACTCACTCAGGTTCACCCAACTCATCTAGAAAGAGCACAAGCTTTGGCAGGAAAGGACCTGGATTTGAATCTTGGTTCTGTGACTTGCTGGCTGGTTACAGCTCACTTCACTTCTCTGGGCCTCAGCTTTCTCATTTGTAAAATGAGGAGGTTCGACTAAGTCAACCAGTCAACAACAATTTATTACATATCATACAAATTTAATTAACCAGTCAATTTTATTTATTATTTTATTTTTAATTAATTGATTTGATATTTAACAAATTTAAATTATTATACAAATTATATATTATATAAATTTATTTTAGCTAGTACTTGCTATGTACTAGTTATGTGATCCTGGGCAAGACATTTAACCTCTGTTTGCCTCAGGTTCCTCACCTGTAAAATAGGGATAATAGTAGCACCTATGGTTGTTGTGAGGAGCAAATGAGATAGTAATTGTAAAGCGCAGAGCACAGTACCTGGCTCATAGTAAGTTCTATATAAATGTTAGCTTTTCTTCTTCTTCTTCTAAGAACTGTGCTAAGCAATAGGGATAGAAACACAAAAGTGAGGCAGTCTCTGCTTTCTCGGAATTTACATGCTGCTGGAGAATGCAACACCTAGAGAAGAGTGGGGGCCAGGAAAGGGGAGGGGCTTTGGTTTCGACAGTCATGAGGATTCTGAAAGAAATCATTGGCAGAATAGGTTGGCATCTCCTTTCTAGTAGCAATGCTAATATTGATTCAGTTTTTGTTTTCTGAGCCAGAGTTGAAGTGGGGGTGTGACAAGGAAGGGCAGATGGCAAGATGCCCTGACTTGTCTGTCTGTCTAGTGTCTTATGGATGGTTAGATTGGATGAAATGTGATCTGGGAGTCTGGGGCTGACTAGAAATAGAAGGACTGGGTGAAGATTGACTCACCCTCCTATCCAGGGGAGCTCTGTCAAGCTTGTTGAGGGCGAGTTCCAGAACTGAGTGGAGCCCCTCAGTGCAGAGTGGCTGGAGGGCTGATTAGATGAGCTCTAATGTCCCCTCCAGTTCTCAATCTATGACCCTATCCCACGTAAAAATGTGTTAGGTTTCAGGATTTGAACCCAAGTCTTCCATACCCCAAAGCCATCCCTTTATCCCCCAAACCAGATTTAGTGATAGTGCATGCAATTTGTGTTCATTCTGTTCATTCATTTTCATTCCTGATTCCATACCACTTAATTACTTTGAAAATGCAGAGCTTGCTGGAGTAATGAATGCTTAAGTGGTTTTTTTTAAATCCATACATACTTTAGTATATCAAGAATGTTATAGTTCATAAAATAATACTGATATTAATATCACTAGATAACACTTTTTGAGGGGAAGCAGATGATTTTGCAGCTAATACTCCCTGAAGTCTCCAGCTGACAGACTAACATTGTCACTTTAAAAATACATTTCAAAAGCATAAATATTTGCAAGCATCACATTCTGCATGTGGCTAAGTACAAGCAGAGAAGTAGATGAGGCAGCTGATGGATTGCTGAGGAAAGAAAATTGCTTCCTAGTACTTAGAACTGGAAAAGAAGGTAGTAAAATAGTATCTCCAGGGAGGGAGAGGGTGGGCCAATTGCTGAGGAGATTTAGAACTCCCAAGAGTGAAGTGCCAGGTGGTATTCTGAGCCCTGCTGTAGCATGAAGACTAGAGGTTGTGACAGATACCATTATAATCCCTTCCATCTCTAATTTCGATAATAGTGTCGCAAAAAGTATATGCAATATAACAGATGGCGTAATTTGAATTACACATTTAGGAATTGGGAGAAAATGTCACTCTTAAACTCAACCAACTCTAAAAAAGCTATAAAGCCTCATAAAACTTTTTTATTCCATCCTAAAGTTTAAAAAAACCTACAACACTTTTTTATTAGCAACAAAATAAAGAAAGTAGGCAAAATTATATCTAGTGCTTCTACTCAAACAAGCAAGCATTTATTAAGCAGTTCCCATGTGCCAGGTTCTATGTTAAGCTAGCGTAATATAATTATAAAAATGAGACACAGAGCGATTTGCGCTAGGCTGTCTAGCACCTCTGAAAGGACACTACTAGAGGGTTACAGTGTGTTCACAGAAGGTAAATAAATACCATATCTATATTTTTTTATTTATTCATAGATTTGAATGTAAATGAAAGGCAACATGACATAGTAGTGATTTAAGGACCATTCTTTGGGTCAAAAAAGCTGAGCAAATACTTTATAATACCATATCTATACTTTTCACTTATTCATAGATTTGAATATAAGTGAAAGGCAGCATAACATAGTGCCTTAAGGTCTAGCCTTGGGGTCAGAAAGAGCTGGGTTCAAGTCCTTCTCTGACCAGTAGCATAGGATGTCAAATCAGAAAGCATTAATGCAGTGCTTAATACGTGTCAGGCCTAGCTCTGGGAATAAAAAAAAAACTATCAGGGGGGCAGCTAGGTGGCACAGTGGATAGAGCAATGACCCTGGAGTGAAGAGGATTTAAGTTCAAATCCGGCACCAGACGCTTGACTAGCTTTGTGACCCTGGGGAAGTCACTTAACCCATTGCCTAGCAAAAAAAAAAAAAAAAACACCAAAAAATAAACAAAAACAGTTAAGTCCTAATTAGTGAGAATAATGATCCCAAGATAGTGGTCACCTGTATTGGAATTCAAGTTATTTGAAGTTATTATTATGTAAACTATAGACACTGGTTCCACCCCAATGGAATTATGCAGCATGGTCATTTCATTACTCACATTAATTGGAACCTAGCTATATAAACAGAAAGGAAGCAGCTCCTTCCCTCAAGGAGTTTATATTCAAATGGGGAAAGATAACACAGAACAAGGAGCTGGAAATGAAGGAGGTCAGAGATAGATAAAGAGGTTTCTGGATCTTTGTAGAGAAAGTCCAGAAGAGTCAGGAGGCAGTACAGCCTGGAGAGGAATGAAGATGCTGCCTGGGCCTAATCCTTAAAGTAGAATTTCTTGGACAATTTCAGTCTATCAGAAGGAGAGACTTGCCCAAGATCACAGCTAGTACATAGCGGGCACTAACTATAATAAATGTATATAATATATAACTTACATAATAAATTTATTAGATCAATTTAATTTAAGGTCCCAACCAAAAAAATTAAATCTACAGCAAGGACTAAAGTATAATTGAATGTATCTATTACCAAATGAAATTAGCAAAGGGACGGGGAAGATGTCTAATGTTAGAAATGATTTAACAGGTGGGAAATAAAAGATGACAACCTATCCTTTTGGGTCACTCCAGTCTGATAGTCACACTCCTGTGGCTTATTTTGTAATCCTTACCCTGAAATATTCACCCTTCCTTAGGCTGCCTGCATTTCCAATTGATGAGTCTTGTGCTCAGTGAGAGTGGCACTTGCCTGGTTGAGAGATGGATTTTCCAGACCACATGTTGAGCGGCAATCCTGAGCAAATTTTTAGAAGGAGAGAAAGCCTGCTCCATTGACTCCAGAAATAGAAAAAAAATTATTTTCTGAAATGCAATACAAAATGATATATGTCTGTCCTTATGTACTGAGACTATCTGTAGCAGTCTACTCAGTTAAAAAGTTTACTTAGGCAAAACCAACAAACTATAAAGTTAAGTTTAAGTGTGGGGAGCAGTTGTCAATCACTCCAATCTATCCCCACTTAACCCTAATAGTTTCATAAGATGAGAACAAATTTTTATTGAATTGATTGATCAGAGTCAACAGTCAATAAACATTTATTAAGCACTGTGCTAGGCACTGTGCTAAGTGCTGGTGATATAAATGCAAATTAAAAAAAAAAAAGACAGCCCCAGCCCTCAAGTAGTTTACAATCTAATGGGGGAAGACAAAAGGCAGCTGAAAGAGGAGAGGGAGAAGGAGGCAGAGATATCCCTTGCAGAGACATGATGAAGAAACCCAGAGAAGTCCAAAATTAGTAATAACTGGTGGGAAATGAGGAGAAAACTCTGTGGAGCCCCTTTCTTAGGGGCCCTGCCCTCCAATCAGAGGGGCCAAGGGTACCAATGAGATATGAGTACCAGAAAGATTTAATCTTGTGGGGTAATGAGATTTCCTAATGATTAGTTTCTCTGTCTTTATCGTCAGCTACATCACAGAAGGTTATCAAGGTTGAGGAGATGCCATCACTATGCTCCAAACAATGAACTTGTATCCAATCATTTGGATTGTCCACCATGGCCTTCTTGGAACCAGTCACCGCTTGCTTGATGAGGTTGGAAACTTTCACGTTCCTATCTCTGTACGGTAGGACCATCTGGGTCCTTCCAAAACACACGGTCATTGCCCTCATGGCTACCAATACTGAAGTCCCGCTGCTCTGGCGTCTGTACCCCTTTCCTTCTTCCCTGTACCCTCTCCACAAAGTGCCACCCTGGTTGGAGGAGGAAGCCGAGGAGATGGTGTAACCTCGATGCCTGATGCAATGGAATGATCAAAGGAATGGAATAGGTAGAAATAAGTACTGCATACTTCCATTGGACTAATCAGTCATTTAAAGGCATTTCAATGAGGTGCAAGAAGCAAATCTGGTCAGATTGGTTGAGGCTCTTGGTCCCACCCTTGGAAGCTTGGGTTTGGATAAAAACCAGTGTTAGTTTGGAATTGCAGATCTGAGTATCTGGGAGCTTAGTGGCTAGATTACAAAGGGTTATTTTTTTTTTCTTAGACATCACATTTACATTTTGCTCATTTTCCAAGTATAATAGAAATGGAAAATATATCAGACTACAACAACCAGTTAATTTCCACAATCCATGTTCCTTCTGTATGAAGAGGTTTTTTTTGTTTTCTTTAAAGCTAAACAGAGGATTTCATACTTAATCCTGGAGCTAAGAGAAAGCCACAGAAGTTTACTGAGTAGAGGGTTACATTGTCAGACCTATGCTTTAGACCTGGCGGCTGAGAGGAGGATGGACTAGAGTGGGGAGAGACCCAAGGCAGACACCAACCAGGAGGCTATTGCAGTAATCTGAGGATGAGGTGATGAGGGCTTCCACCAGGGTGATGGCTGGCAATAGATTGATTGGAAATGAAGAGTTAAGGGTGACTTCTAGGTTGTGAGCCCTGGAAACTTGAAGGAGGGTGCCTGAAAAGTAATAGGGAAGTTCAGAAGAGTAGAGGGTTCGAAGGGGAAAGATAATGAGATCTGTTTTGGATGTATTGAGTTAGAAGGCTCTGTGGGACATCTCGTTCCAGATGTCTAGTAGGTAGTTAGTTATGTGAGACTGGACCTCAGGAAGAGGTTAGGGCTAGATAGAGATCTAAGAATCATGTCAATAGAGATAATAAGCGAATCCAAAGGAGCTGATAAAATCACCAAATGAACTAGTGTAGAGGGGGAAGTGTTTGAGGATGGGTATATGTCATTTTGTCTTAAATTTTAGAAAATAAATATTTTTTCATTTCTAGAGAGCCTTTGGGAATACTCATGCTTTTAAAAAAATTTGTTCATTTTATTTTTAATTTATAGGACAAAATATTTTGGAGAGCAATCTGGAATTATGCCCAAAGGGTTATTTAATTGTTGATGCCCTTTGACCTACCAATACCACTACTAGGTCTATTTCCAAAGATGATTGGGGAAAAAGGAAAAGAACCTATGTGTTCTAAAATGTTTATAGAAGTTCGCTTTGTGGTGACAAAGAAGTGGAAATTGTAGGGATGTCCCTCAACTGAGGAATGGCTGAACAAGTTGTGGTATATGATTGTGATGGAATACTACTGTGCTATAAGCAATGATGAGCTCAGTGATCTTAGAAAAACATAGAAAGACTGGCATGAAATATTGAACACCCATGATTAATGGACATGACTTGTGTGAAGATGTCACAGAGAAAACTTGGGAATAGTCGGGGAAGTAGGAGGAGAACTGAGCCTCAAAGGGGACTAGTGACTGGCCCAGAGTCACTTAACTAGAAAATGGGAATTGGGATGTAGACCCAACTCTCACTCCCAGTCCCAGGCTTTTGTTGATTTCTTATAAACTTAGAGAAAAGCACCCAATGTTCATTCCAAGAAAATCTACTACGTATATAGATGGTACTCTGTTATCAACTATTGGGGCAGGGACACAAATAAAGTTTTCATCTGTGACAAATTCACAAAATAATTTTCTTATGGGGGTGGGGGAGGTAGGGGAATCCAGATCTTTAGGGTATGGAACTAGACATTGGTGTAGGGAATTCTGTTTGAGTTCCCAGAATTTCTTTACCAATTACACAATTGATGATCTCTTTTTTTTTTTTTTTTTTAGGCAATTGGGGTTAAGTGACTTGCCCAGGGTCACACAGCTAGTAAGTGTCAAGTGTTTGGTCTGAGGCCAGATTTGAACTCAGGTCCTCCTGACTTCAGGGCCAGTGCTCTATCCACTACGCCACTTAGCTGCCTCTACAATTGATGATCTTAAAGAGTAGTTAGGGCACTGAGAAATTAATTAACTTGCCCAGAGTCACAGTCATCATACATCAGAGGCAGAACTTGAACCTAGGTCTTTCTGACACCAAGACCAGCTTTCTATTCACTATTCTACGCTGCCTTTCAAAACAGTTGTCTAAAAACCAAGTCAAAGCATATGGTGAAATGGAAAGAGGGCTAGGTTTGGGAGTTAGAGGGATCAAAATACGACCGCTACTTACTACCTGTGTGTCGTTGGGCCAATCAGCCTCTTTGGATTTCTCAGGCTATTTAGATCCCTAGTGCTGGTCTCTGTGCTTGGCACATGGTAAGTACTTACTATGTGCTCTTTTCTCTCATTCCCCTGAAAAATGTGGATATTGGAACGGATGACCTCTAACAGCTCCTCTGGCTCCAAATTTTACGCTCTTAAGACTGGTCTTGTAACTTTATAGTCATAGAGGCTTCCTAACCCCAATGAGCTTTCAATCTAGGGAAAGTAATCACAGAAAAAAAAAATGGTATTTGAAAACTAAATAAGGAAAGGAAATTAGCATAAGTATTTGGCTAAGTCTTTTATCTCATGAAGAACTTTGTTTTATAACTCTCTGATGTACTTATAATGCAATGCTGTGTTTTATAGCTGTTTGAATTGGTATCTTATCCCCTCAATAGGCTGTGAGCTCCTTGAAGGCAATAAGCCAAGTCTGATCTAAACTTTTGCACCTTGCTAGGTGCCCTAGAACAGTGCCCTGGATACCGGAGGAAATTAGCAAATGGCTGCTGTGTTGTATTTTTTGGAAAGCACAGTGCCTGGTGGTTAGCACACTATGTGCCTGACACATAGTAGGTCCTTAATAAAATGTTTGTGAAATGATTAAAGCTGCTCAGAGAGCTGCCAGGGATTGAAAGAGGAATTTGCAGGGGAGTCATTTTTAAGTTCGCTGTGCCTTTTAGGATAAAAATTAACTACCTGAATCCATATGATTTCATAGTCACATAATAGCATTCCTAGAGTAAATGATTCATATTTTTCAAAGTGGTAAAGTGTTCCACAAGAATGGTATGGATATTCAATGAGCATTAGATGGCTGACATAACAATGAGAAAAGGGAAAGTGTTCTTTAAACCCTATGGCGCAAGAAGAAAGTTCTCAGGAGATGGGAGTCGGGGGAGAGATGCTGGAGGAGGAGGAGCTGAAAGGAGATTAGTAGATAGCAGCAAGGTCAGAGCAAAAATGGGGAATGGAAGCTGTCTTCAGCAACGTCCCCTCTAAGAGCCCTTTTCTGCCCTTTGGGTATGCCCTCATGCAGTCCTCTGTCCACAGGACCTAGGGCTGACTCCTAGGAGCGGGTAGGTAGATAGAGTCCTGGATTTGGAGACAGGAAGACCTGAGTTCAAATCCAGTCTCAGACACTTACTAGCTGTGTGACCCTGGACAAATCACCTAACTCTGTTTGCCTCAGTTTCCTTATCTGTAAAATGGGGATAATCCTAGCACCTACTTCCTAGGGTTGTGAAGATCAAATGAGATAATAATTGTAACTCATTTAGCATAATGCCTAGAACATAGTAGTGCTGTATAAATGTTGTTATTATTATTATTATTATTACAATCTGATAACTGGCCTACTTGTTGCTCTGGATAGAAAACATTTTATCTTCTACCTCTGCCTTTGCATAGGCTGTTCCTCATGCCTGGAATGCCCTCCCTGGTCATCTTCACCTCTTAGAGCCCTGACCTCTGTTCAAAGGTTAGCTCAACTGCCCCTTCCTCCTTGAGGCCTTTCCTGATCTCCCTAGTTATTATCAATGTCCCTAATTACTTTGTATTTTCTTTAACACATTTTATATTTATTTGCCTATGTTCACATTGCCTCTGCCCAGAAAGATATGAGCTCTCAGATGGCAGAGATCACGGGCATTCTTTTTTCTTTGCTTCCCCAATATATGGCACAGTGCATATCACATAACAGGCATTTGACAAATGTTCATTGAATTAAATCAAGTTCAATCTTCCTTCAAGGCTTTCAATGACGCCTTTCCCTCTTTCCTCCAGATACAAGTGTTCTTTTTCCTCAAAATTTCCCAGCACTCTGGATCTTTCCATTATTCCTATCATATCCTATTTTGTAAGATATTTGTCAGATTTCTTCAATAAAATGAAAGTTCTTTAAAGGTGGTGATTGTGTCATTTAAAAACAAAACAGAACACCATTTTTTATCTCTAGCAGCTAGTACAGTTCTTTTCACATTGTAGGGGGCTGAATGAAATGGAACTGACCTATTAGGATACTATTGAAATAGTCCAGCAGGTGCTAAAAAGGGCCTGGCTAGTTACAATGGAAATAGACAAAAGGAGCTGGGTAGGAAGGAGGTACAAAAACAAGATCTTAGCTGGTGCCTTAGTAGCCTTAATTAGGTTAACCACACAATAACCACTCGGGTTATATTTGTACTGATAAAGAAGCCAAGAGGCTAAATGATTTGCCCGAGGTCATACATGCCCCAAGTCAAAGTCAAATTTCCTTTCTTCCTTGACTAAAACTCCGATTGCCACATACTTGTGTAGCTGGAGAAAGCAGACCAGTTCTTGGCCTTGGAGTGGACAACTTCACCTAAGAGCAGACGTCAATTTCTTCCTCCTAGATACTTGGTTCTTCAAAAGTCGAATTTTTCTCTTTCATGATCATGTTGACTGATGCTGTAATTACATGTACAATGGCTCCAGTAATGAAAAACAGATGTTTTAGATGCTACATTATGGTAAGCTTTTCTCTGAAGCCAAGCAATTTACAAAAAGAAAAAAAAATGTTCCAGATACTCATATGCCACTGAAAAGTTCTGGGTTGCCCACCTACCTCAGTGCCTCAGGTCCTCTCTATTTACCCCCAGACCAGCTGAAGAAGAATTTTTGTTGTTGTCATTTACAGTAAGGATAGTATGGATCTGAGCTCCCAACCTGTGCTTTCACAAGCATGGGAGATGTCCTCTGCTGACAGAGATCTTCCCATCCTGTGAGACTTGGTCTCAGAGTTGTCTGGGTCACTAGCAGGTGAAATGATTTGCCTAAGGTTACAAGGCTAGCATTATCAAAGGAAGGACTTGATCTCAGCTCTTCCTGACTCCAGCATCAGTTTTCTACCATCTATTGCAGACTGTCTCTCCTACAGTAAATTAACAGCCTATGCTAATAAAATATATGTGTAGCTCACATTTACTTGAAAGCTTGAAGATTTAACAAGGCACTTTCCTCTCAACAGCCGGATGAGCTGGGTAACAAAGCACTTTCAACAACCCGGTGAGTTAGGCAGTGTGTTATTATTTCCGTTTTACAAATAAGGAAACTGAGGGTTATAGAGATTAAATGAGACAAGTACAAGGTCACAACAAAGGCCAGCCCTCCCTCTTGGCTTACTTTTTCTAGTCCCTGCCAGAAGGGCAGACTCAATGGAAAAAAGGAATCATGCAATGAATCTCTTCAACTTTTCCAAACCCTATTGTCTAAACTGGAAACTCATGAATACTTTCACTCTGAGGGATCTTGTAGAAAGAGAATCAGAGTAAAAGAGGTAAACTTTCAGGGTTTCCATACATCAAAATTATTCACCAAGCCAATAACTACTGTAGTATCTCACTAACCAAGTAAATGGGAACTATTTTAAATTTCTCTAGAGCTAGAGATGTTAATAGGTTTGTCAAATGATCTTGCATCATGCAAAACTCCAAAATATGATCTGCCTAAACTTTAATGTTACCACTGACTTTGTAAATGTCAGATCAGTGTTGTGCTGGTAAATGTTTAACAACCAACTCTCAGTGGGGTGGGGAATGTATTCATGACACACTTTTTAAAAATATAACATGATATTTTATTTATGAACACAGCTAACATTTACATAGTGTTTTTTAGGGTTTGCAAAGCATTTTACATATTTAAGGCAGGGAAGTAGATAACATAATTTACAAAATTTTAATGTATAATGGGATAAACCTTCAGCTATTTAAGAAACTCACCTGTCCAGAATGATATACTCCTTGAGATTTCCAGATGTTTGGGGTGTTACCTAAGGCCCTTTTCAATTCATGCTGGCATGACACATTTTTAAATTTAATCTTCATTATTAACATCTTTTTCCTTTCTTTCTTAAGTCCAGACAATTAATAAAACAGTAAATCAAGTCCTGATTTGTATGTTTGCTGATTTTCAAGTTTTAAATGCTCACATTGAAATTTTAACAATCAGCTCTCTGATATTGGTTGTCTCTAGCACACTAATGTCAAATCCAACAGCTTCTGAAAATACAAAAGCAAAGATAATTCCTGCCTTCCAGGAATTTATATTCTAATGGGGGAAGCAATACACATGGAGAAGGTGGTAAAGGAAGGAAATTTGGTCAGAAAAGTAACTGGTATGGTGAATGCGATCATGGGGAGTTTATTAACACAGTCCGATCAGAAAAAGTGAAAAAAATTAATAATGGTACAGGGGATAAAGTGCCAGGCCTGCTGTCAGGAAGACCTCAGTTTAAATCTAGCCTCAGACACTTCCTAACTGTGTGACCCTGGGCAAGTCACTTAACCTTGTTTGCCTCAGTTTCCGAGTTAGAGAAGGAAATAGCAAACCACTCCAGTATCTCTGCAAAGAAAACCCTAAATGGGGTCATGAAGAGTCAGGCACGACTGGAAAATGACTGAACAACAACATTCCCAATTAGTATTTAGTTTATATTTACTGTCTGTAAATTGGTTGGATAGACAAAAAAAAAAAGAAGGGGTCAGGGGCCCCACTTACTAATTACATGACCTTGGACAAGTCATGTAAAAGGACACTTCTCTTAAATTTCTTCCTCTGTAAAAATGAAGGCACATGGTAGGTGCTTAATAAATGCCTATTGGCTGAATTATTTCAAAGAAGAAACTGTCCAATGGTATAGTTATTCCCAGCCATAATTCTCCATCCTCTTCAATTTCATGCTTTCCACAGGTGAGCTGCTCCATTGCCTGCCTCTACCTACCCTGCTACCTCAGTCAGCCAGGCAATGAACATTAATTAAGTGTCTACTAAGTCCAGGCATGGGCTAAGAGTTATGGATACAAAGAAAGGTTAAAAGAAATCCACCCTTCCCCAACCCCAACCAAGGCTCTTGATGCCTAATGGAGAAGAAAAAATGCAAATAACTATGTCCAAATAGGATATATCCAGGATAAATAGGGGATAGTCTCAGAAGAAAGGCACAAAGATTATGAGGAACTGGGAATGGCTTCTTTCAGAAGGTGGGATGGTAGGTGAGATTTGAAGGAAGCCAGGGAAGATAGGAGGCAGAGATGAAAGGGAGAGCATTCCAGCCATCAGGGGACAGCCAGTAAAAATGCCTAGAGTTGGGAGATGGGGAAGGGAGAAGGGAGAGTATAAAATAGGTATAAAGCATAGGAAGATTAGAAAGGTATGAAGGGGCAAGGCAGTTGAGAACTTTGAATGCCAGAGGATTTTTTTTCAATCAAAGAAAACCATTTATCCAATTCAATAGCAAAACAGAAGTTAGAGAAAGTTTTTATAGGAGAATATATATCAGATAATATAGAGTGAAGGAGTTCTCCCATTGGGAGTGAAGTAATTCAGCTCATGCGGCAGCTAGGTAGAGCAATGGATAGAATGCTGGTTCTAGAGTCAGAAAGACTCATCTTCCTGAGTTCAAATATGGCCTCAAACACTTATTAACTGTGTGACCCTGGGCAAGTCACTCAATTTCCTCATCTGTAAAATGATCTGGAGAAGGAAATGGCAAACCACTCCAACATCTTTGTCGAGAAAATCCCAGATGAGGTCGAAAAGAGTTGGACACGACTGAAAAGATGACTGAACAACAGCTCAGCTTGACCAAGAGAGAGAATCCTAGATCTCACCCAAGGAGAATTTCCCTGAAGTCTCTAATATAGCAAGCTGGGCATAGGGACATGATGACAACTGCCAACTCTTGTAATCTTGGCTTCTTCCCAGAATCTCTTCCTTCAACATTCTGAAGTAGGGTTGGCGTCGTTCAGAAGCCAAAACTACCTGACGAAAACTGAACATCTCTCTTCTTTTCCACACTCACCAACTCTGCCCTATCCTTCACACAGGAGCAGGACATTGATCTCCATTAATAAAGAGAGAATCTCATACCAATGGGCTTTGGGACTGGGGTTACATTCCTCCCCTGGGTTAAACTCTTTTCAGTTCCTTGCAAAGATCAGCTGGAGCAAGTAAAAAACCTATAAATATACAAAATAAACGAAAGTATCATTGCTTTAAAACAAGATTGATTTTCCTGGCATACCAAACTTTGGTACCTCTGAAACTGAAATAAAACAACTGCACAGTAACAGTACATGAAGTAAACATGGTATCATCATCTGGGAGGATACTACAGTGACGACATGCCTAACTTCATGCAGGACATAACACATCTACATTTCAAAAGCATAAGCATAGCTATAGTATACAGCAATCCATCAAAAGCAATAAGTGTGGGGCAGCTAGGTGGCACAGTGGATAGAGCACCAGCCCTGAAGTTCAAATCTGACCTCAGACCAAACACTTGACACATACTAGCTGTGTGACCTTGGGCAAGTCACTTAACCCAGATTACCTCACCAAAACAAAACAAAACAAAACAAAACAAAAGCAGTAAGTGTGGATAAGTACTAGAGCAAAGCTAGCTAGCTGCTACAATAACACTACCAACAGGCCTATAAAATACAACCTAACTATAAACAATAGTGTACATACTAAACAATTAAAAGACATTTTATATTTAATTCATGAGGTGATAGGGAGCCCTGTTGAATAGGGGAGATGGTATGGTCAGACTCAAGCTTTAGGGAGATCATTTTGACAACTGTGGCAGGGCAATCAGCTAGCAGCTGTTGTACCAGTCTGAGAGTTAGGTGATGAGGGGCTTTCACCAGGGTGGTGACAGTGTCAGAGGAGAGAAAGGGGAGCACTGAAGAAATGTTACAAAGGCAAAAAAGACCTGGGCAACAGATTGGATATGGGGGAGGGGTTAGAGAGATTGTAGAGTCAAGGACATCACTTAAGTTAGGAGCCTGGATGATTGGGAGGTGGTAACACCCTTCAGGTTAACAGGGGAGTTTGGAAGAGGGTTGAGGAGGAGAAAATAAAACCGAGTTCAGTTTTGGACACGTTGAGTTTAAGACGCCTGCAAGACAAGATGTCCAATATACAGCATCACAAAAACCTTGAGAGAAGACAGTATCAAGGAGAAGAGGGTGATTGGCAGTGTCAAAGGCTACAGAGAGGTCAAGAGGGATGAGCATTCAGAAAAGGATATTAGATTTGGCAGTTATAAGATCATTGGTAACTTCGGAGAGGGTAATCTCGGTGGAATGACGAGGTTGGAAGACAGACTTCAGAGAGTCAAGAAGAGATTGAGAGGAAAGGAATTAGAAGCACCTGTTACCCACAGTCTTCTCAAGGAGTTTAGCTTGAAAGGTACGAGAGACAGAGGATAGCTAGGGGGCATGGACAGATCAAGTAAGGGTTTTTTTGAAGATGGAGGAGACATAGGCATATTTGTGGTCACCAGGAAAGCAACAAGAAATCAGTAGAGGGAGAGTTTGAAGATCGATAAGATAGTGGGGATGATGGAGGAGGCAATCTGCTGGGGAAGATGGGATAGAATGGAATCATTTGTGTATCACAGAGGGGTTTGCCTTGGCAAGCAGAAGGGCCACCTCTTCATGTGACACGGATGAAGGAGGAGACGGCAGTAAAAGGCATCTGCAATGTAAGAAGAGGAGGACAGGACAAGAGGGAGCTCTTAGCAAACGGCCTCAATTATTTTTCAGTTAAAATTTGAGGCAAAGTTCTCAGCTGAGAGAACAGGGAGAAAGAGAGCCCCTGTATTAGCCTCCCAAGCAATCGCCCCTTATCATTCCATAGCCTCTTTCTCATCAGACCTTGAGTCCTCTCCCTAAGTTAAATTCCATTTCCTCTTCCCTAAGAGAATTTGTAATAAAAAGTTCATTTGAGGGTACATTTTTGTTCTGTTTATTGAGGAAGGGGATGCAGTCCCACAAAATTGTGACAGACTTGCTAGATATTGTTTTGCTAAATAATACCTAGACTCAGTTTCCTGAACTTCTGTGTCTATACATTCATGATGTGTGATCATGTCTTTGTACCTACCTAATACACACAAACATATTTTGCATATATGTGTGTGCATATACATATACATGTGTGTATATTATATATGTATGTATATATATATATGCAAACACATATCCATATGATACCTATACATGATTTAAACTAGGTCTGCACAACCTATGGCTTGCCAAAGGATTTCAGGTGGCCCGCAAAAAATGTCTACATTTTTCACAGACGGCCCAAAATCCTTTGGCAAGTCACAGGTTGTGCATGCCTGGTTTAAACTTAAGAATGTATGTTAATTCACTTATTATGTATTTATTGATTAGCTACCAGGAGCTAGACTCTGAGGATAAAAATACAAATAATGCAATAATCCCAAATCTCATATCAATAAGAACTCTATTGGCCTAGGACTCACATCAGAAAACTCACTCCTAAGTTATATCTACATAAAACCATTGATCCAAAATGTTTTTATTTCAAAATTGTACCAGGGATGAACCTTTTGGAAGCCCCTCATATCATAATACATTGGTGACTTCCTTAAGTGTGTAGGGTGAGCTCTGCCTGGTAGCACTGGGGTATGGAGCAGTCTGGGGTGGTGGACACTACTGAACTAGAAATCAGAAGACCTGAATTTGAGTTCTTGGTCTGCCACTTCCTTGCTGTGTGACCTTGGGCAATTCACATGACCTCTATGAACCTCCTCAGTTTCCCCCTATGTAAAATGAAGGGAATTAGATGACCTCTCACATCCCTTCCAGTTCTAATCTTCTGTGACTATATATTTTAGCTATTGTCTCAGGATGGGATATTTGGCAAAAAATTAAGAATATTCTGGGACTCACTCCAGTAATAGAGAGTTGCCAGACTTTCAGCACATACTCTGTTGTTTTGTATGTGTTCATCTCTGTCCAGTTACATAACGTTTCCATATTTGAGCCCAGTCAGATACCACCAAGGCTCCACCATACTCTCTCTTCCTGACCTGCCCCTAATCAGAATGTGTCCCCATTCTAAAATCTTTACGGTCATAGTTCTTTCCCATTCACTCCTCATTGCATGAGGCATTCATACAACATTTAATGACTGCCTACTAGTATATGATACGTACCATTCTCTTACTTGAGCTGGGTCAGATCAGCCTTCAGAGAACTGTTGTCAACTCTGATCCCTACCCAAGGTTCCCAAGCATTCACTAAACCACTCTAGACACTCCCCAATGCTTATACCTTCTGCCAAGTCTTGAGTGTGGAAAACTGTCTATCTTGGAATACTCACCACTTGGAGCTATTTTTAGGTATTCTATTCATTTCTTTCACCTGTTCATGTAGGGAGATGGCAATTCATAGGCAAGAAGAAGACGACATGTGCCAAAAACAGGGTGGAGCAGGGGTGTGGTTACATGGGAAAGTTACAAAAATGAAAAATCAAAGCACACAGTTTGTGATGAAGAACTAGATGGAAGGCACAGATCTGGGCTGTTTTCAGGCTTGCTGTGGGGACATCTTTAATGTCTTTGAAGATAGCAGACATATACCTGGTGCAAGGGGGGTAAGGTGCACTCATGACTCCAGAGGCAAAGAAAAGGTGAAGGAACCATTACCAAAGCCACTTTGAATCATGCAGGTTTCCACTTGCTTTCCAAAGTGGGTGAATCTCTGTCTTCATGCTGATGAGATCTGCAGAGCTGAGAAGCAAGTAGGGCTGCCTCCAGGAGGAAACTGGGGATGTGGGAATGGGATAGAAAAAAATGAGGACAGACTGAGAGAAAAGTAAATCTTCCAAAACGTTTATGGATGATTTAATTCTATCAAACTCATAAAGCTGAACTAAGCAGAACATTTGACTTTGCAAATCAAAGGCCAACCAAATAAACTTCAAATGAGGTGATGACCCTCTAATGCTTTTGTGGTTTAATTTTCCCTCATTACAGAGTGTCAAAGAGCTTTCCAAACCAAGCTGTATCCTAGAAACCCTCCCCTAACCCTTTGACCAGGACATTAAGGATGCCAAACTTTACATCTGAGTGTTTTTCCAAACCTTGAGATTTAACATGAGTGCCTTGGACTAAATTCCATCAGTATACCATAGGGCCAAAGAACATAGTAGCAGCCATCTGTTGCATCTGGAGTTAGGAGATTTGGATTCAAATCGTGGCCCCCAAACCAACCATCTATAATGATATACAAGTTGCTTAACTTTTTTGAGCCTCAGTTTTCTCATTTGTAAAATAAAGTTAACAGCACTTATACAACATGTGCACTGGGATATTATGAAGAGATTACTTTAGAAACCAGAAAGTGCTATAGAAATGTGAGTTACTGCTATTTATTTTGGGCATAGATCAAGACGCCAGGCACCAGTCAAGTACACTTGCATATTTTCTTCAACATCTTTGCAAACACAAGGAAGCTGGGCCAATTTTTTTTCAATGTTTGTCCCTAAATGACTTGCTAAGGCTACTTAGCATGTGATAGAGATGGGAATAGGATTCAAAAGATTAAAATATTTTCCTGTAAATGTTGATTCATATCTTAGGTACAGAGGCAGCCTTGTTCTTTACACTCCGATCTGAGGGTTGCCTTTGGAGTTAGGAAACGGAGTTCAAATCAAATCCTGCCCCTGCTGCTCCCAGTGTTACCTTTGGCAAATCATTTCACCTTTCTGGGCTTCAGTTTCCTCATCTGGCAAATGAGAGTTGGATGAGATGCTCTCTAAGGTCTCGTTCAGCTTTAATCTAGCCTGCCACACAGGGAATGTTGATGTATTGTGTCTGGATTTCAGGAAGACACTGTATCCTATCACCTAGATAATGATATGGTTAGGTGGAGGCTTTGATGGGGAGGTGGCCCTTCTTTCCAAGACCAGCCCATCCATATGTATATTTGATTCCATGCCCTCCCAAATCCTCTGATATATTGTTCCCATAGTTCTCTTTCTCCCTCTCTCTCTCTTTCTCTCTTTCTCTCTCTCTCTTTTTCTCTCTCCCTCTTTTTCTCTCTCTCCCTCTCTCTCCTTTCTCCTCTCTTTTTCTCCCTCTCCCCTTGTAATTTCTCCCTATCTACTGTTGCCTTCCTTGCTATCTGCAAACATATCCAAGTCTCCCCTAACTAAAACAAGTAAATTTTAAAACACACACACACACACACACACACACAAAATCTTATTTGACCCTACCAGCCCTCAAATTACTCACCTATATATCTCCTACCTTTCAAAGTCATATTCCTAGGAAAAGTTGTCTGCTCTTACTGCCTTCACCTCCTCTCATCTCACTCTCTTCTCAAACCTTTGCAATCTGGCTTCTGACCTCATCACTCAGGTGAAGTTGTTCTTTCCCAAGTTACCAGTCGTCTCTTAATGGGCTAGTCTGATAGGCTTTTCTTGGTTTTCTTTCTTCTTGACCTCTCTGTAGCATATGATACTACTGACCACTTTTTTTTTTTTAGGCAATTGGGGTTAAGTGACTTGCCCAGGGTCACATAGCTAGTAATTGTCAAGTGTTTGGTCTGAGGCTGGATTTGAACTCAGGTCCTCCTGACTTCAGGGATGCTCTAGCCACTGTGCCACCTAGCTGCCCCATACTGACCACTCTTAACCTGGGTACTCTCTGTGCTCTAGGTTTTCATAATTGGTTTTCCTACTACCTGTTTGACAGTCCCTTCTCAGGCTCCTTTCCTTTATTTCATTCATATTGCCCCCCTCAAGGGGTTGTATACCCCCAGGCTCTTTCCTGGACCTCCTCTGTTCTCTCTTATACTCTCAGTAACCTTACTGGCTCTCATGGGTTCAATTATAATCTCTCTGCAGATGACTCTCACTTCTATTATGTCCAGCTCTAGTTTTTCTCCTTACTTACAATCCTGAGTCAACAATAACCCATCATAAATTTCAAATTGGATGCCCTACAGGCATCTAAAAGTCTATATGTTCAAAATAGAACTCATGGAAAAATTTAAAACTCAAAGGCTTATGGAAGTGATTGTTGATACTTCAAAATAAATTAATTAAAAATTTAAAAAAAAGAGAACAAGCCACAGAGAGAATCATAGAAAATAAAATGGATGGTTCTGTTCTAAAAAAAAAAAAAACCATAGAACTCATGATCCTTTCCCAAGATCCCACTCTTCTTTCAAACTTCTCTCCATCTGTCCATGGCACTATTGCCCATCCTCCTAAGCACTGAAGACTGCAGCCTTGGAGTCATCCTCAAATCTTCCCCCAATATATCTAATCAACTGACAACTTTTATCAACTTTCACTCCATAATGTCTTCCACCACTATTCCCTTCTCTCTACTCACATGACCAACACTCTAGTTTAAGCCTTCATCAAGTCTTGCCTGGTCTATAGCAAAAGCCTCCTAATTAGCCTTTCCTGCCTCAGGCCTTTTCTGTTCTATCTACCATGCAGCTACCAAAGGGAAATTTGTTAAGTACAGGTCTGACCCTGTCACTCTCCTACTCAATAACCTCCAGTAGTTCAAGGATCAGACACAAATTCTTCTGAATGTCACTGAAACATCTCACAACCTGGCTCTAGTCTCAACATACATTACATCCATTCACACGTTGTATGGTCTAGCCAGACTTGGCTTCTTGCTATTCATCACACAGGACATTCTGTCTTCTGTCTCCATGCTTTTGTCTGTCTTCCATGCTTGGCAAGCAACCCCTCTTCACCTCTGCCTCTTAGAATCTCAAGTTTATTTCAAAGCTCAGATCAAATACCACCTTCTCCATGAGGCCTTTCCTGATCTTCCCCTAATTACTAGTGTCTCCTCCAATTATATTATACCTATTATATGCCAGGCATTATGCTAAGCATTTTACAAATATTATCTTATTTGATCCTCACTACAACCTGTGATGTAGGTGCTGGTATTATCTCGTTTTATAGTTGAGGATACTGAGGAAGACAGAGGTTAAGTAAGTTGCCTAGGGTCACACAACTATTAAGTGTCTAAGACCAGATTTGAATTCAGATCTTCCCGACTCTAGGCCCGGCACTCTATCCACACTATCCACCTAGCTGTCTCAATTATGTTGTGTTTATGTTATATATACTTTTTTCCATTTACAAGTTGCCTCCCTGATATAGGATAACCTACTTGAGTATAGAGACCATTTAAATTTTCTCTTTGTCTTTTGTTGTATCTACCCCAAGCCCCCAGCACAGCACAAAGCATGTAATATATTGTTGGTTGGTTGATTAATTGTTATAGCTAGAATGAACATAGTCTAAGAAGTCTGATTGATAAAATCATTATCAACCTGGAGAGGTTTCCTAATGAGGTGCCACAGGGCTCTATCCTTGACCCTGTCTTAGTGAATATTTTAATTACTCAAACTTTGCAGGTCACTAAAGCAAGAAAGGGTAGCTCTGGCTGATCAAAGAAGCCAGATTCCAAAAGATCTCACTAGGCTGGAAATATGGGCCCAAACAAACAAGTTGTAATTTTCTAAAAGTCATCAAGATCACTAGAGTTAGAGCCAGAAAGACCTTGATGCAAATCCTGGCTCTGCTATTTATTTCATCTATTTGAGTGGCCTTGTGCAAGTTTTTTTTTCCTTTTTCAAAAGGCAAATTGAATTTATTAATGTTATCAAATGTTAATATTTGAATGGAACAAGAATAAAAACATCATTATGCTACTTACAGGGAAAATGTTGAATGCTTACACATATAGCTAGACTATAGTAGAGGTGGTTGTTTTTTCTCTCCATTTTAAATCCTTGAAGAGAGAGAGAGAGAGAGAGAGTTAGTTCATTTATTATATTTTTATTATTATTTATTATATTTTAATGTATAGTCACCAGTCCTCTGACTTGTCTTTCTCCTTCTACTGGCGAACAGGCCTAGACTCCAACTGGAGGTGCCTGGAGGGCAAAGTAAGTCCCTTCTGCACCTCAGTTTCCTCAACTATAAAATGAGTGGGTTGGATGATATGACTTCTGGAAGGTCCCTTCCAGTTCCAAATCCGATGATCATATAAATTTTAATAGGGATAAATGCAAAGTCCCACACTTGAGTTCCAGGCATTAACTGCATAAGTACCAGATGGGAAAGACTTGCTTGGCAGATGTTTAGGCGAAAAAAGGCTAAAGAGCTCTAGTTGATGCAAACTCCATATGAACCAATAATTTGGCATGCCTGCCCAAAAAACTCATGTAATTTGTGGCTGCATGATTAGGACAGAGTATCCAGAACAAGGAAGTGATTGTTGTATTGCTCTGTAGGGGTGAAATCACATTTGTTCAGTTAGAGGGGCCGTGTTTTACAAGGGGCATCGACATACTGGACTGTATACCAAGGAAGGCTGCTGGGGTAAGAAGAGGATCTGGGTTCCATGCCTTATTAGGAGCAATTGAAAGAACTGGATATGGCAAGCCTGGATAAAGGAAGAATTATGGGTGATATAAAAGTGATAAGTATTCCAAAAATTGGCATGGGAGAGAGGGGTTTATTAATTTATTAATGCGATTCCAGAGGGAAGAACAGGGACTTCTTAGTAGAAATTGGGCAGGGGGAGGAAATACGCATTTTTACTATATCTATTATGTGCTAGGCAGCCATGTTTATTCAATTCAAGAAGTATTTATGAAATACCTACTATGCACTAGGCCATGAGATACAGAGATAAAAATTAAATAGGCTCTGCCCTCAAGGAACTTACATTCTTCATTGCCTTCTTACTGGCCTCTCCAAAGTCCTCCTTTTCTCCAAAGGCTGGCAATAACATCATAGCCCTTCTCCTTTAGCCACACCATGATACAGAATATGTCCAGACCTCCGCAGTAAACAAGAACCACAGTGCCTTTACCTGACATTTTATTGGCACTTGGATGCTGGCAGCTTCGGCCCAGTTACAGAATTGAGGAGGCTGTACTCTCCATCTAGTTCTAAAAAATCTGGAAATACCTGAAATGAATTCATATCCAGGTGTGCAGTTACTCAGGTAAGCTAACACTCAGGTAAGCAAGCAGCAATCAAACAGTATGTAACTACAAAAGGGTGCTCCTTGTAGAGATTAACTGGGATACCCATTCCTCTCAGTCAGAAGCTTCAGGGAGACAGTGGCTCTGGCCCCCATGTGGGATTACTCCATATTCTAGAGGAATAGGTGTGTCCAACCTCTCAAATCTGTTTATTCTCTATCACTCCTTCTTTCTTCTCTTCACAGCTGTCTACCAAACCTCTTTGAGCCTTATCTTAGTAAGTTGTTTAATCTGATTAGATAAAAAAAGTATTGGCCAGCTAGGTAGGCCAGCAGTGGATAGAATGCCAGGCTTGGAGTCAGGAAGACCTGAGTTCCAATGTGGCATCAGAAACTTAATAGCTGTGTGACCCTGAGTAAGTCACTTAAACCCTGTTTGCCTCAGTTTCCTTATCTGTTAAAAATGAGCTGGGGAAGGAAACAGTAAACTACTCCGGTATTTTTGCCAAGAAAAACCTCAAATGGGGTCATGAAGAGTCGGATACGACTAAAATGACTGAATAGTAGCAAGAAACATTATTCAAATGTATATTCTGGATGATCCCTGAACCTGGCACCTCTCAGACTCAGAAGCCTCTTTTAGGCTGGAATTGGTCTCTCTTTCTTCTTTCCTAGCCACAATGAATGACCTGAGAAAATAGCTAACCTGGAAATTCACCATCTTAACTTAGACTTCTTATTTCCACATGAAAAGGAGAAACGTTCAGGTAACTCATAAGCAGTTTATTAAGCAGTGTAAAAATTACAATGATTCTCATGGTGACAGCTATTAGGTAAATAGGATGGTAGGGTAGAGGCTCCTGGGAATGTTGCTCCATAGGGTCCTGTATTTTTGCTTGTCCCTATACCTCTAGATGCAGCCCAAGGGCCCCCAGAAGCTGATGTCCACATGGAATTACCTGTCACAAAACTAATGCCAGCAGCAGCAAGGTTACAACTGTTGCCTCAGATGCAATTGTGCCCAACCCCGTCTATTTTACTTCAAAGCACCAATATCACTACTATCTTTCAAGCCTGTCAACCAAATCTAACTCCACATCATGAAGTGTTCTCCAATGCCTTGTGTCTGGGGAGTGTCATCATGTAAAGCATTTCATTAGGACAGAAATAACTATAAACACAACAAAACAACATGAACAAGCCTTTCTGAATGAATGGTGTCCTAGCCTTTCTCCCTAGAATACCTTAGGAAATCAGCTTCTCTTGGACAGGGGAAGCTATTGGCTCAGTTTCTCTTCATAGCTAGAGTGTACTTCTAGGGGTCCTAAGTCTTAATGAGGTCAGAATTCTTCAGTGAAAGGCCGAGTGTGTTTCAGCATTATCTGCTTCCTCCCACCCATCTGCCCATCTTGCCCAGACTGTAAACCATTTCTTTCCCAGAGGTTAGCAGATGTACCATTCCCCGTGCAGATCCCAGCTTGCCTTGTCTCAGGCATTACTCACTGCTGGCTAGGCCTTTGATGTAGTGCTCTCCTTGGCTCTCCACCCCATGTGGTGATGAATCTGAGGAAAGACCTCCATTAAACATCCATCTTTTTGATGGCAAAATTTTCTTCCACCACCATTTCACTAAAATGAGGTTTGAGAGATCAGCGATGTTCAGTCCATATTCAGCTTCTATAAGGAAATTTCTTCAAGACCAACCTCCACCCCCACCCCAAACCCACACTCACACACAGCCATATATGCTACCTCTCTGGGAAAGGGAGGAGAAAGAAAGATGCCTATGAACAGGACCATAACGAGTCACTGGCTACTTTTAAGGTTTCATCTCAATTCCCCATAGAAAATTACTGTAGCATAACTAAAATGTACACATAATTAAAATGTAGATGATTGAGGACTGTTTCTTCTTTAAAAAAAAAAGCCAGATATGTTTATTTGGGAAGGAGGTAGGGATTGATTAATTCTCGTTTTTATTTTGGAAGTCTATACTTTAATAATGGACAGCTAGGTGGTACAGTGGGTAGAGCAGTGGGCCTGGAGCCAGGAAGATCTAAGTTCAAACGTGACCTCAGGTACTTACTAGCTGTGTGACCCGGGGCAAGTCACTTAACCCTGTTTACCTCAGTTTCCTCATCTGTAAAATGAGCTGGAGAAGGAAATGACAAACCACTCCAGTATCTTCGCCAAAAAAAACCCCAACCATATCCATGACATCACATAGAGTCAAACATGACTAAACAACTGAACAAAAACAATACTTTAACTTTTCTTATAACTAATCGAAAGGATTTATTCAATCTATTCTCTTGACACAATGCTGTGCTAGGCATTGTTGGGAGATAAAAGAAATATAAGATATATATGAAGCCCCTGAGAAAAAATTTCAGATGCCTCCCTCCACCTATGCCCAGCCCAGCTTCACCGTTTGCTGGAATTATGGACTATTAGACTTGGAAAAGACCTCAGCATTTATCCAGTTTCAAACTTCACATCAGATGACAGCATCCATGCCTAGAAAGTTGAAGGGCTCTGTCCCCAAAGCAACCTCATCATTCCCAGACTTGCTCCTCTTCTAGTGTTCTCTATTGCTAAGGGGAAACCTCCCCCAGGTTTACATCATGAAGACCATCTGCCTTTTGTTTTCTGACTTGAGGGATGTTCTCGCACCCGAATTGAACACGCTCCTTCCTGAGGGAAGAGAGGACAAAAGGCCCTGCCAGGTCATAGCAGCAGCTCTGACCTGACCTAGGGCTGCACGGAGCCTTTGAGGTGATAGAATCCAGCTCCCTCATTTTACAGATGAAGATGGAGCCTGGAGAGGTGCAGCAGCTGCCCACGGTCACAGAGGAAGTAAACAGCAGAGGCCGGATCTGAACCCAGCTCCTCGGATTCCAAATCCACTGACTCTGACATTTTACTTTATCATTGGCATATCATAAATATTTTCCACTTACACATGCAGCCTCCTGGAAGGAAGATAAGAAAATTAGCTAAATATCTTCCCACACAACAGCATGATTTAGAATTAGAAGCAGCCATAGAAAACTTTTTGCCAACTCCTTTATTTTACAAAGGTAGAAACAGAAGCCAAAGAGGTTCTGTGTCTTGTCCAAGGTGACAGGAAGTGAATGACAGAGGCAGGATTCAAACCTGTGTCCTCGGACTTCAATCCTGCCCTCTTTCCATTGTATCAAGCTGGCTGCTGTAAGGCTCAGTCATTAGCTCTCTCTGCAGTGTTAATGTCCCCACCTGTCTCTGCAATCATCCCACAGGCACCAGAGGCTTCTGGCAAGCCTGAACACATGACATCCTATTCCTAGGGTTTAGGGAACCAAATTCTCTCTAACTTTGCTGGGCGGCATTATAGTTCCCCCGCTGGAGATCTCGATGGTCGCTCCCCCTCCCTTATGCTGGCTAATGTTTTTAATGGGTCAAGTATGTTTTCCAATGAAGGCTTCAAAAGCAGCTGGCCACTCTGAGACACCAACTCACTGGAGTAAATTGTTAACAGATGCCTTCTTGATTTGATTAGAATGCAATCAGGCTCATGCCAATAACGAAACAGAGAAGTTAGCAGATCTTTTCATTATCACAAAAGGAAATCCGCCAAGCAGACACATGCATTTTTTCAGGTGTGTGAAATGCAGGGTTTGGAATTGCCAACAAAGGGAACGCACGTGTAGGATTAAAGCAAGTCCATGTGCTTTGCTTACAAACATAGGCCTGTGCCTTCTGGGCTTGGGTATTTTTCTTTTCATTGGCAAATAGAGGGCATGTGCTTAGTTTTATTAAACAATCCAGAAAAGCCATCTCCAGACATTTCATGCCTTGAAAGCTAGATTTGAGTGAGTAGCAAAGGCTTCTAACTTACGGTTCCCTTATCACTAAAATTACATTACAGCCCAAACCATTTTCCTGATTTGTTCCTATCATATAATTCACTGACCACAAAATTGTAGGATTTCAGCTAAAAGGAGATCTATACTTAGGCCATAATCTTTCCTTTTGGTGCTGGATGGTCAGTAACTTTAGCAGCTGGTAGACTTTCCTTTATCAATGGTCACGTGGACCAATGCTCTGTTCTCTTTTTCATACCCTTCATTTTATAGGAGAGGGTACTGAGATTAGCAAGAAGTGAGTTGCCCCAGGACATGCAGTTACCAACAAGGGAAGCAGGGAAGCTTTCGTGGCAGCATGTTCTACTAGGGTCATAGGATCCTCTCTTTAGAGCCAGAAGAGATCAGGGCCGCCTGATCCTACCCGCCCCCCCACCCCCATGTTTAGATGAGGAGCTAAAGGCCAGAGAAGTTAAGTGACTTACCCAAAGTCATCCAGGTAATAAATAAGTAGCAACACCAAAATACAAACTCAAGGCCTCTCACTCAAATCCAGCATCCTTTCCAATATAAACCTCTCTGCCTCTGTATGTTGATAGACCAGCAGAATTGAAATTTTTTGAGGACTGGGACTGTTTCTGGCTTAATTTTTCCAGTGTCGAGTAGGTGCTTTGTAAATGTTTACAGATGTGTATAATATGCGAATGAGCATGGGTAGGGATGTGGCTCAGTTTAGCAATTAGCACAGACAAAATTACCCTTCATTACCTAAGAAAAGTCATAATGTAGTCTATATGTTCTGTTAGGTTACTTTTCCTGAGAGAAGTGAATGTAGAAATACAAAACCCTATACTTAAGTACCTATTACATATTGCAAGAGGCAGCTAGGTAGTGCAGTGGGTAGAGCTTGGAATTAGGAAGATTTGTCTTTATGAGTTCAAATCTGGCCTCAGACGCTTATTAGCTGTATGACCCAGGGCAAGTCACTTAACCCTGTTTGCCTCAGTTTCCTCATCTGCAAAATGAGCTGGAGAAGAAAATGGCAAACCACTCCAGTATCTTTGCCAAGAAAACCCCAAATGGGGTCACGAAGAGTCAGACACAACTGAAAAATGACTAAACACATACAAATAGGTAGAGGCAATGCAGATGGAAATGCCTTTGACTCATAATGGCATCCTGCCACTCTCTATTCAGTCAGACCTACATATGGGAGGGAAGCCTTGCCTTTTCAGAAAAGACCAATGCAACCACATTCTTTTTGACCCTCTTAATGTACATATTTGCTCATATCTTTGTGCAGAAGCCTATGGAGTTGAGGGAGAAAGGGAGAGAGAGGGAAGGGGAAGGAGTGAGGGAGGGCAGGGGAGAGAGAGAGAGAGGAGAGAGAGAAGAGGAATAGGCATAGTTCTCAATCCTAAACCCAGAAGAGACCAGCCAGGCCCATAACACTTGTTTTTGTTTAGTTATGCATGGCCTTGAGCCACACAAAATTGCCTAGTGGCCTGGGAGCTCCTGTAAGTGAACTCTTTCCCCACCCCCTCACCCCCCTTGGGCATTTTAATCCTGAGGCTTTGAGATTTTCAAATCTCCTCTTGGATTTAATCATCTGAATCTCAGGGTCTGAGGGGTAGGCTTTCCTGGAATCTTTACGTGGTTCTTTAGACTTCGGCTCCGAAGTAACTGCCAGCAGGTTCAAGCTCAGCTGTGCCTGTGATTCTGGGATTGCACCCCACTCTACGTCCTCACGCAGACCTGCTTGTCTACTGCTTCCTCTGAAGGGCGTAAAGTCAATATGGTTTGAGAAGGCAAGTTTGGCCTGGGCAGCTTATTCACCCTATCAAACAACAAGCATTTGTGGAGGACCTGCCAACCGCCTAGTTCTTAATCCTGTCACATCCCTTTCTATACTTTCTGTGGCAGTGAAACCAGTCTGCTAGCTGTTACCCTAATGGACAGTCTGTCTCCCACCCTTGTACCTTGGAATTAGGGTAAAATTAGGCCCCAGAATTTACAATGTCTTCTCTCTCTCTTCCTCTACTTCTCAAATCTCTAGTTTCCTTCAAAACACAGCTCAGATGACACTTTTATTCCCAAGCCTTTCTAGATCTCCTGAGTTATTAACACACTCTCTCCCTCTTGATATTATTTTGCATTACTCGGTAGGTACATACCCAGTTTTTACCTCTCTGCTGTGTTGCCCAGTTGAATTTAAGCTCCTTGAGTGTAATAGATTTTGTTTTTATCTTTGGATTTCTAGGATCCAGAGTAGTGCCTCACATTCAGTAGGTGCTTAATTAATGTTTGCTGAATTGAATAGATTTAAAAGAAGACCTAGGCTCTGAGTTCCTGTTTTAGCTATGACACTGGGTAGCTGTGACCTTAGGCAAGTCAATTAACTCCTCTAAGCCCAAGTCTTCTCATCTATAAAGTGGGGATTACTTTTAAGTACAACTACTAAATTGTACTTTGTAACTCACAGTCTTGTGAAGACCAAAGGAAATAATTTATCTAAGATGCTCAATAAACTAGATATCACTATATGTGTGAATTTCAGTCAATAATAACAAAGGAGATGATGATGAGAATGATAGTGCCTAGAAATGCAAAATAGAGCACTGAGGACTTCCTGCCTTCAAGAATCCCATGGTAGTGGCACATCACATTGGATGGAGGTACCATTAGTTAAGCATCACTGTAGCTGGCTCCATTCCATAACATGTCACTTAAAAGCATAGAGTATACTCTTAACTGTGGCATGACATAGAGCCGTCAGTGGCCTGAGCTGCAAATTTCCTGTGTGCATTTTTTTAAGAATCAAAATTGCTTCAGAGTGATTCTTCTATTGAAGCAGAAATGACTTCATACAAGATCTACAGCCCTGAAACCTCCAAAATTGACCGAAGTTTTTGGGGTCCATGTAAGACAACCCAAGGCTGACTCATCAGATTGTATGGTCCCCAGTCCTATTGTTCTGGAACAGTGAAGGGCAACTAAGTGTCCATTGGTTGGTACTCCCCACTGTGATCTCAAGATAGATAGAATGGAGCTAGAGGTTCTCCAAAGAACAGCTAAAATGATCTCGATTAGGTGGTTTCTGTAGGGGAAGATTTATAGATGGTTCTCTTGTGCCACGCTCCTCCCAGTACCCGTTCTTTGGAGTCACTGGACTCAATACTTCCTTGAACCGGCCTTCTTATCCACAACTACTCAAAATGCCTGAGGAAGTACAGCATGGAGAGGAGAAGGTGGAGGCCTTTGCCTTCCAGGCAGAGATTGCCCAGTTTATGTCCTTGATTATCAACACCTTTTATTCTAATAAGGAAATCTTCCTTCAAGAGATCATTTCCAATGTCTCTGATGCCCTGGACAAGATCTGCTATGAGAGTCTGACAGATCCTTCCAAATTGGACAGTACTAAAGAGCTGAAGATTGACATCATCCCCAACCCTCAGGAGCACACTCTGACTTTGATGGACATTGGCATTGGCATGACAAAAGCTGATTTGATCAATAACTTGCCAAGTCTGGCATCAAAGTTTTCATTGAGGCTTTGAAGGCTGGAGTAGACATCTCCATGATTGGTCAGTTTGGTGTGGGTTTCTGTTCTGCTTACTTGGTGGCAGAGAAGGTAGTTGTCATCACCAAGCACAGTGATGATGAACAGTATGTCTGAGAGTCTTCTGCTGGTGCCTCTTTCACAGTCCGTGCTGACCATGGTGAGCCTATTGGCAGGGGCACCAACGTGATCTTACATCTGAAAGAAGACCAGACAGAGTACCTGGAAGACAGCTGGGTCAAAGAGGTTGTAAAGAAGCACTCTCAGTTTATTGGCTACCCCATCACACTTTATTTGGAGAAAGGCCAAGAGAAGGAAATCAGTGATGATGAGACAGAGGAAGATAAAGAGAAAGAAGAGGAAAAGCCAGCTAAAGATGAGAAGAAGCCCAAGATTGAAGATGTAGGATCTGATGAAGATGAAGGCAAGGACAAGAAGAAGAAAACCAAGAAGATCAACATTAATCAGGAAGAGCTGAACAATACTAAGGCCATCTGGACACAGAACCCTGATGACATCAGCCAAGAGGAATATGGCGAGTTTTATAAGCGCCTCACCAATGATTGGGAAAATCATTTGGTAGTAAAGCACTTCTCTGTGGAAGGTCAGCTAGAATTCAGAGCTCTGCTATTCGTCCCCCACCGGGCTCCTTTTGATCTCTTTGAAAACAAAAAGAACAACATTAAGCTGTATGTATGGCATGTGTTCATCATGGACAGTTGAGTATTCCTGAGTATATTAATTTTATCCGAGGTATGGTGGACTCTGAGGATCTGCCCCTCAACATTTCCAGGGACATGTTGCAGCAGAGTAAAATCTTGAAGGTCATCCATAAGAACATTGTCAAGAAGTGTCTAGAGCTTTACTCTGAACTGGCAGAAGGCAAAGAGAAATGCAAGAAAGTTCTATGAGGCCTTTTCGACAACACGCGCCACGTATTTGCATTGCTACATTATCACACATCTTAGTCAGGAAATGAGACGACTTGCTCGTCTGAGTATGTGTCTAGAATGAAGGAAATCAAGAAATGCATCTACTATATCACCGGTGAGAGCAAAGAACAAGTGGCCAACTCTGCTTTTGTGGAATGGGTACGGAAATGTGGTTTTGAAGTAGTATACATGACAGAGACCATTGATGAGTACTGCATGCAGCAGCTAAAGGAATTTGATGGGAAGACCCTTGTCTCTGTTACTGAGAAAGGGTTAGAACTTCCAGAGGATGAAGAAGAAAAGAAAAAAATTGAGGAGAGCAGGGCAAAATTTGAGAACTTAGCCAGCTAATGAAGGAAATTCTGGACAAGAAAGTTGAGAAAGTAACAATCTCCAATTGGATGGTGTCTTCACCCCGTTGCATTGTGATTTGCACATATGGCTGGACAGCCAACATAGAACGTATCATGAAAGTGAAGGCATTGAGAGACAACTCCACAATGGGTCACATGATGGTCAAGAAGCACCTGGAAATAAACCCAGATCACCCCAGAGACTCTCAGGCAGAAGTCTGAGGCTGACAAGAATGACCAGGATGTGAAAGACCTGGTAGTGCTGCTACTCACTCAAATTGAATTTACCGCATGATTAAGATAGGTCTTGGCGCTGATGAGCATGAGGTGGCAGCAGAAGAACCCAGTGCTGCTGTTCCTGATGAGATCCCCCCACTTGAAGGAGATGAAGATGCATCCTGCATGGAGAATGTAGATTAGATGAACCTCTGCATCAGATGCCACCCTCTGTAGAGTTCCCTGTGTTTTCCCACAGTAGCAGTAGAGGCCCTTCCTTGCCTGGCTCCATCTGCCAATGTTCTGTTTTCCAGTGTATTGGGGCAGGGCTTACAAGGGTTCCTGTTCCCCCTCTCCTGATCTACAGAGTAGAATGTTGTGTATTATGGGCTGTTAATGTTTATTTTGTTCTGAAATTATTCAGAATAAAGAGAATGCAGTTTTTACACTAAAAAAAAAAAAAAAAAAGATTAATAGAAGGCCAGAAATGGAAGGGACCTTAAAACTTTGGGAAACCTGCTTATTTTACAGATGATGAAACTGAGGTCCAAAGGAGGGAAATGACTTACCCAAGGTCACGTAGCTAGTTAATAGAAGAGGCAAGATTTGAACCAAGCCTAATGGTCTTTCCATTATTCCACATTCAGATGAAAAAAATTGGGATTCATGAATCTAAGGGAAGAAAAATCATTCATTTTAGAGTAAATGTTTGAAATCTTATAAAACTAGGAAGTGATAAGATAAGCATAGACCTATTACCCAAATCCTGAAATATCAGAAATAGAGTATACTCCTTGGGGCTTGAAACATATACGCTTAGAATGAAGAGCTTACAGATGATAGCTTCACAAAATATTTTTAGGGAAAAATAAGATGTCAGAGACAGGGAGACATTTTTTTTCCCTTGTCATGCCTCAGTCAGCTAAAAACAGTCTGAGGCACTCTTTGGGTTACAGATAAGGAAAGTTTGTGTGAACTTAGCAGGGAGAAACTGAAATCCAGAAGCAATTCAAGGCTAGAGGCATCTCACACACAAAAGAAATGAATCTGCAGAAAAGGAACAGGGCAAACTAAGTGGCACAGTGTATAGGGTGCCGGGACCTGGAGTCCTGAAGAGTCATCTTGAATTCAAACATAGCCTGAAACACTGACTAGCTGTGTGACCCTGGGCAAGTCACTTAACCCTGTTTGCTTCCATTTCCTCATCTATAAAATGAGCTGGAGAAGGAAATAGCAAACCAATCCAGTATCTTTGCCAAGAAAACCCAAATGAGGTCACAAAGAGTCAGACACGACTGAACAACAAGAAAAGAAAGGTGTTTGGAAAATTGCCTTGATGTTTCCATTTTAAAGGTATTTTTTATTACAGTTAATGATAAGGGTTTACCCATCACTTAATTCATTATTCAGACTAAATTCCTAAGGAGAGGGGCAGGAGATTGTCATTAGCAAGTAGGCTTAACATCTCATGCTGCTGCTCCAAATTTGTGTGTCAGAGACTTCTTGACCCCTCATTTTGAGTTTTTGTCTATGTGATAATTTGGGAGAGTGACAGAGAGAATAGCCATTTTCCCTTGTTAATTAAAGATTCTAATCATGAATTTTAATATATTTTCAAACTAGCTTCCATTTTTCCAATAGTGAAAATCTCAGGCATGTAGGATGAATGAGCTCTGACTTCTCCATACAACAGATTGTCTTTTTCTTTTTAAAATCTCTTTGACTAAAAAAATGTCACCCCATACTTTTCCTTCAGTTAAAATATAAATAGCACCTTGGTGGAAAGAAGTTATAAATTTCTTTGAGTATGGAATCTTTATTAGAGTCATGATGTGAAAATGTAGAAGATTGAATGGAGAAATATAGAAATTACACATGGCAGCTCCCTATATTTTTATGTTGGTGAAGGATTGTTTATTTCCCTTGCTAATGAATACCTAGAAAAGGTCTCATATGCAATATTCCATCTTTTGTCTCCAAGTCTCTGTACAATCTGTCTCCTATGGTTGGAAAACTCTCCCTCTTTACCTCTGCCTCTTAGCATCCTGAGTTTTCATCAAAACCTAGACAAAAAACTACAGGATGCTCTTCGTGATCCCCAGACTACTAGTGCCTCACTCCCAAAATCAAATTCTATTTTGTATGTATCTTGACTATCCTTATATGTGGATATGTTGCTTTCACTGAGAGAATAGAAGCTTTTGGAAGCCAGGGACTATATTATTTATTGTATTTTATCCCAATGCCAAACACTGTGCCTGGCACATAGGATGTACTTAATGAATACTTGCTGATTGACTAATTGATTCATGCCAAAATGTAAGCTGACTACCCAGCACCTAGATGATTTCAGATCTCACACAGAAATGAAATACTTTTTAAAAGATTATTAAACACTCTGAGCTGTTTCTGCGCTCTCTTCTCCACTTGAAAAAAAAATGAGTTACTCATAGAAACAGAATCAAATTGGTTCTTAGGGAACATTCAACATACCAGCTGCAAAAAACTTTCTAGTAAAATATGCATAATGAAGCAAATGTTTAGTCCAGGCTGGCTAGCATCTGAAGCACCCATTAAGAAAAAAATCTCTGGAACTGCTTGGGCTGATGCTCTTTTCAGCTGCTTTAATCAGAGAAAAAAAGGGAGAAAATTGTAAGACCTTGTTATTTCTGCTTTGTATTCGAGAATGCATCTTGCTTTCAGAGAAAGCATAGTATGATAGATGGGATAGAGCCCTGGAACTGAAGTCCAGAAGGCCTAGGTTTGAAGGTTTCCTCATTAGCTGTGTGACCTTGAGTAAGTCACATCTCTGAGCCTCATTTCCCTTTCTAGACTCTGGGGAGAAAAACAATATCTACCCCATTGTCATGAGGACCAAATTAGATAATATTATCCCCTTTGTCTTGTTTTCTACTAGAGTTGTGTTTGTGTGTATACACACACACATACATACATTGAGGGAATTTGTTTTGTTTGACACTGCATGTATCACACAAACTATATGTATCAGAAGAAAGATTGGAACTTAGATCTTCCTGATTCCAAGGTCAGCTTTTTATCAACCACACCATACTGCCTCTCAGTAATGTCTATCATAAATAAAAAATTAACAGTCATCATTATTCTATCAAGACAATTATACTTCATTATCAGCCTTCTGCAAATTGGTGATAATAGTCAACTTGTGATGATTAGATCTTTGATTTCACCTTCTCTTGAAATTAATATCATTTATTTTACAATATCCCAACTGAGTGAAACAGAGAAAACATTTTATTACCTTTGTCTTAGAATATAAGTATCTATTTAAGAGAAATAAAACTCTATTTTATAATTCTGATTAATATAGGTATTATAGGTAAATAGTAAAGTGATAATGGCTCATATGAATTTTTAAAAAAGAGCTTTACAAACCATAAAAATGCTATGAAAATGACAGTATCACTAGGGGTATTGACATAAAAAGTCCCTTCATTTGTCAAGGAAGCCTTAATTCCCTCATCTGTAAATTGGGAATAATAACACTTATTTGACATAGTTCACATAGTTGTGGAGAGTGAGGCACTTTGTCAACCAAAAACTGCCATAGAAATGGGAAGCTGCTATCAATGACCACCACCACTAGTAGTAGTAGGAATACTCACATAGCAGAAGCATTTCAAGACCAGGTCATTGCCTCCTCAAAACAATAGAAAGCTTTTCCTTAAGGAGCCCAGGCTTCATGATTGATGAAGACCATGCAAGGACAATACAATTTGTACAATACATGACTGCAGGATGCAAAAATTTAAAACCAATCAAATATCTAGAAAGACATAACTTGGTGGCAAGAATTATACACTGGAAGCTTGCCACTTTTGATAAAACCAATGAATGATGAATCCCCATTTTCCAAATATAGACCCAAAATATCCTTGAGAATTCAGTAAAGAAACCATACTTAAACCAGAGCATCGTTACCAAAAAAACTGTCTCCCCCAATCACCCCAATATAATACTGATCCAAAACAATTTAAAGACAATGTTTTTTATGATGTTGCCATACCAAATACCTATGTTGCTCCCAAACAACATTAACTGAAAAGATTTCAAAATATAGATACCTAGAAGAAAATAAAAAACCATGTGGGAACCAAATGAGGTATATGTCATCCCCATTGGCCTGTCTCTTACTAGCATTGCTATTATTATCTACTATTATAATTATTATTAACAACCACAAGAAAGAGTGGGATAGGGATGAAAAGTACACTTAACATGGACAGAAAAGGCAGGGGAGAGGCTGTTGGGTAACACAGTGGGCTGTGAAGTGAGTTATGCTATCCTGTAATTGAATCAGCCTTGAATCAAGATTTTAACACAGATAATTAAAGAGCTTTTACTCAACAGACTCCTTATGTAACCTGCTTGAGGATCCTTATACATAGCGTGTACACACAGACACACAGACACAGACACACACACACACACACAGGCTCTCTGCTTGTAAACATTTTAGCCAGTTCTTCACAGGTGTATCAGTGTCAGGGCAAGAATATTCCCAATGTCAGTGAGCTGCCCCCATGTCAGGGACCAGCTTTGGAATTGCATTTTCAATTTTTATTAAAATCCCTCCTCCTTCTCTGCCCCATCCCTTTCCTTCCCCTAAGCTTTTCCTCTTCCACATCCTAGGTCTTTTACTCATAGTTTTGGCACACTTACCCATCCTGAGTTGAGGTGCTTTAATACAAAATTCAGGACAGAATAAATATTTCAGCACTGAGCATCTGTGTTTATTAGCTCAATTTCAGATGTGTCTGGAGATTTCCTCTGAGTTGTGGTGTTGATGCTTCTGCATATGTTGACTTTCTTGATATCAGAGAGTTGTTTTTTTAATCACTAGGACTTATTCACGTGTGGCTTCCCAGTCTGAGCAAATGCTCACACACCATTTGCTCACAAGCTCATGACAGATCAAGAGTGTTGGCCTGGCAAACTTTGGTTGAGGTTGCCTGAGCTGAAGTGATGATATGCTGAGATTTGGGAGGTGGGGGCAGGAAGAGCCCCATCTTACCCCACCCCTCAGAGAGATCTTCCCTCAACCAGCTGGTGTCCCGGATGCAAGGTAAATACTTTAGGGACTAGGTAACAAGTCTTATCAGCTATTGACACCTTAACGTGAGTGAGTTTATCAGATCCCTTTCAATTGACAACCAGTTAAGATGAGCTTAATGAGATACACAGTGGAAAAGTTTTGATAGGGGAAGGCTACAGGGCCTGTTCTGCTGCCCCTTTCCCCTCTCTTCCTTTCCTATTCCACTGACAAAATCTGGCATTCTATTAAGAGTGAATTCCCTCTCCTACACTTCAAAACCCCTTAACAACATACCCTATTTTCTTCTCCTTGGCTCTTGTCGTTGAAGAAGAGTGGTTCTCCTTGTCAAAGTCAAAACCTCTGTTGTGTACTTGATCCCATCCTGGCTCACCACCCTCCCTCCCCTTCTCCAGCTTGCCCTTCAATTATATCTTTTTTCTTTCTCTAATTTTCACTCTTTCCTAATCTCTTTCATTGCTGCCTTCAAATAAGTCTTCTCCTTGCTCAAATACAAAGAATCTTCACTTGACCCTACTATCCCTCAACATAACATTCTGTATCTCTCCTCCTAACCCAACTTCTAGAAAAAAAATCTCTACTTCTTGCCTCCACTTCCTCATATCCTACTTTCTTCTCATTATCTTGTAATCTGGCGTCTGGTTTATTCAAAGAAATGATCACCTCCGTGGTTTTAGGCCCTCTTCACCTTTTTCCTGGATTATGGTGGCCTTCATTGGAACCCCAGCTTCTGACTCCCTTATCTAATTCAGTTCCCACACAACTGCCAAAATCATCTTCCTAAAGCATGAATATGACCATGTCACTCCTCTGGTCCAAGAACTTCCAATGACTCTCTTCCACCTCTAGATAAAATAGTCCTCAACTGAACATCTATAGCCTTTCACTGTTTGGTTCCAGTCAACCTATCCAGGCATATTTCATATTATTCCCCAAACTCTGTTCTAGCCAAATGAGCTTACTCTCTTATCTCTGAACTTGGCATTCAATCTCCCATGACTTTGTATGGATTGTCCTTATACCTGGAATGAGTATGGGCTCCTCACGTCTCTCTTTTAGGATCCTGAATTTTATTAAAAGTTCAACACATGCTTTCCCTAATTGATGTGGTTTGGGGTTGCTGGGAACCCTGAAATATTAGGGTATAGGATGGCTCCAGGTCCCATCACCCCATCACAGTGAGAAGCTCCTCCAGACCCCCTACTCTGTTAATGCTGTCTCCCTCCTCACATTATCATATATATTTACTTAGCTGTGAATCTTTTGTACCCTGTCAGCAGAATGAAAGTTCCTGCAGGGTACATAGTAGGTGCTTATTAAGTGCTTGCTGGTTTGGATTGGATTGGGAAAGGATAATTTGGATGTGGGAATTTGGTGAGGGGTTTCTGGGCTACCTAGGGTCAGAACAAGGGCACTGAGGACCTCGGGGGAAGGAGTGACAGAAGAGAAAGATAAAAACTGAAAGCTGGAGATGGGCATTTTGCCAAAAGCAGGAGTCAACATGTAATAATGGAAACAGCCCTCACTTTGAGTCAGAAGGCTCTAAGTTCGACCATGTTCTAGCCATATGACTACAGACAAGTTATTTAACCTCAGTTTCCTCATTTGTAAATGGAGATGTTTCTTCTACCCACCTCACAGTTACGGTGAGGATTAAATAGTGGAAGGAATCTAAGGTGCTTTGTAAACTATAAAACACTATGTAAACATGACAACTTTGAATATTAGGGATAACCCAGAATGAATTGGAGTATGGGGTGAGGTTGATAAATGGTCTTATTTCCCTTACTTAAATCCCATAGGATATGAATTACTACATTTTCTAGAAAAGTCAAATTGCAATGTTTTTGGTTTTGTTTTTAAATCTAGGGCAAACAAAGGTGATCTTTTAACTGTCCTGTAAATGGTTTACAGCACTCTGTCAGAGTTTAGTAAATGTTATTTAAAACCAGGAAAAAAAATCAATTCTTTTCCTGAAAAACAAGATAACTCCCTAATACTCTCAGTCCTCATCTCACAACTCAACCAAGCTCCGTATCTGCCCCTGCCTGCAAAGTGTCTGTTTTCTTTCCTATTCAGTTACCGCGGCCCTTCCATTCCCACTTCCTAGCCTAGGTAAGAATATCAATACATCACATTCGGCTGTGATGGAGGCAGGTGGTCCTCATCTCTCCTCTCTTTACATTTCTCCAGAGAAGGTCAACCCCAACACCCTTGCTAAAGGGTGTGCTGATGAATGCTTATCTTGGGAAAGAGAACAACGCTGAGGATGAGAATTACAAAACTATTGCATCATATCAAGAAAATTATTTCAGTCCTACCATTGATTAATCACCAAGTATCTACTGAGCACCTAAGGGGGGCTCAGTCTTGTGCTCTGGGTTGGGACCCAGCCCCTAGCTGTATATTATATCTGAAAACCATTGTCCCTGCCCCTCAGAGTGTTTACAGTCAAATTGAGAAGAGAGTGACACACATGAGCAATTGAAGAAGTATCCAAAGAGCATGCAATTAAATGCCAAATTGTGTAGTTCAGTCTAAAGAAGGAGACAGTGCGAAATCAGAGAGTGGAGGATTTTGTCCCGTGGGAATAATCATGAAAACCAAAATGGAGAGGTTGGAAATGACTTCAGTTGGACCTGGGGGGGGGGCAATAGGAGGAAGGGAATAAGCATTTCTATAGTGCCTACTACGCTCCAGGCACTATTCTAAGTGTGTAATAAGTATTATCTCATTTGATAAGGGAAAGATATAAGTGGGGAGAGAAGGGAAGTCGTTTTGAGCAAAAACACAGAGTGGAAGTGATTATGGGATATCTAAGAGGAGATGAATCTGATGGAGCAGAAAGCACGTGTTGGAGAATTTTGGGTTTTTTTAATGTAATTTTTAAATTGTGAAATAAGTTTGCAGTAAATCATATTAGGGGGGTCTCACAGGCCTGTCATTTCTTACAGTCTCATAATATATATATTTTTTATACATTTAAAACCAGGAAATTCAGAGAATCTTAATCTTTTTTTTCTGACATGGACCCCTTTGGCAGTCTAGTGCAACCAATAGATCCCTTCTCAGAATTATGTTTTTAAATGCATAAAATAAAATAATAATAGATAGCACTTACACAGCACCTACTATGTGCCAGGCACTATGGTAAGTGCTTTACAATTCTTTTACTTACAACAACCCTGAGAGTTAGGGACTCTGTTATTCCCATTTTTATAGTTGGGGAAACTGAGGCAAACAGAGGTTAAGTGACTTGTCCAGGAGCACACAGCTGGTAAAAATACCTGAGGCCAGATTTGAACTCAGGTCTTCCTGACTCCAGGCCCATCACTCTACCCACTGCACCACCTGACTGTCCCTAAATGCATAGGATTACAAAAGAAACCAATTATATTAAAATAGTTATCAAATATATATTTTAAAAAACCCACCAAGTTCAAGGACCTCAGGTTAAAAACACCTGCAAATATTTGTTAGGAGGGCTTTGTTTGGCTTTCTTTTTAAATGGGCATAAGAGGGAAGGGAGAGAAGGTTTTTGTTCATTGAAAAAAATAAAATATTAAAAGAAAAAACCCTGCATCTATATAGAATTTAATATGAACCATGTCTTATCCAAACTTTGTGCATTACCCCAGTGCTTACTACTATAGTGCTCTACCTACAGAAAGTGCTTTATAAATGCTTGTCAAATAAAGAGTAGACATTGCACTGAATACTTATCTATTGTTTTGCATTCAAACATATGCATATTCTAAATGTTAAACTGTATGTGAGTTTAACTTAAATTCTCTGAACCAGCATTAAATTATATGAGTGATGTTAATAGCTTTAGGTTTTAATGCGCCATTCTTTTCTGAAGACATGTTTCTTAGCAGCTCTTCCCAGCATTGCCTGACCTGCAGAGGTGGTCCAGGCTTCTGCACGACTAAATGCCAGGCCCCAGGAGCTGCAGAGCGTCAGCTGTAATCAAGAAATGGATGGGTCAGATATTCTGTGCCTCCCCCGCCCTCCGTGCCCCCAAATTAGCATGATTTGGACAACAGCCGTAGTGGAATGGTAATCTTGAGACAGGCTGTTTAAAGAACTGATCTGAAGAGCCCCCTTCATCCCCACCCCCAACCCCCTTCTGGGAAACTCTGTCACCTTGGGGGAGGGGAACTGGCTACATCAGATAAAAGCGAATGAAAGATTGAAATATGTAAAAGAGTAACCAAATCACTGACACCAGATGTGCTGCCAAATGCTCTGAATTACCCAAACAGCTGAATCAGGGCACAGATCAGCACTTTTCCAGCAGGGGCCACACGAAAAAATGACTGGAGAAGGGTTTATTGGCTGCTGCAGCTGTCACCTGGCAGCTCCTGGGTCACATCGCTGCCCAATGCCTTACCTCCCTTCCTTGCTCCTAGACCCGACCTTCAGGCTGGTGGTTATTGAGGGGAGGGTTTCCTTTCAACTTAGGAGGCTTTTTTGCTGCTGTCAATCAGTTGCTCTGCAGTTTCAGCCTGCCAAGATGAACATTACAGTTGGCTCCAGGCAGGAGTCTTTTGACCTCATTTGCCTCTTTCCAACTTTTTTTTGTGTGTGAAAGAAGCCATCCACCTAATCATTGCTAAGTCTGTTTTATACTGATGGACTCAAGTTGGACCCCTTGCCATACCACAACATTCATTGGTCTGAAACTCAGCTGTGCCATTCGAACCTTAGGATCAAAGACTTCTATCTGGAAGAAAACTCAGAGGCCCTTGAATATAATCCCATCATTTTGTAGATGAGGAAACTGAGGCTAGGAGAGGTTAAATGATTTACCCAGGGTAGCACAGCTAATATTTGAGGCAGGATGCAAACACAGGTCTTCTGGATCCAAGCCTGATGCTTTCTTCCTTATGCTACCTACCTCTGGCCACACCCCTTCCAGTTTCTCCCTCATTTTTTAATTCCTTGACGTCACTACCCAAAAAGATAGGAAAACAAGATTTTGGGATTTTTTTTCCCCTTTATGCAACTTCAAGCTTGTGGCACAGATCAGAGGGAGAGTGGGCAGGTCTCCCAGGCACAGAGCAAGTGGCATCTGATAGAGTATTAGGAAGATAGACTTGTGGCTAATGAGATGCAACCTTCATTTGCTTACTTTCCCTGGAAAATTGCTTTGCATTTAGCAGAATTATAATACTCTAACACTCCATTTTAATTATGACCCATGGCAGCTGGCACCCCAGTTTGAAGCGCTGGCTTTTTTCAAATGAGAAGCAATTCACATCCATTTAATTCTCGATTGGAAGTTAGGGATGCAGCACTGAAATGGCTTGCACTCATCTGAGTAAGAAGCTGACATTTCTACAGCAGTTTATGGTCTCCAAGCATTTTACATATGTATTCTCTCCTCTGATCCTTACAACAATCCTGAGAAAAGAGTACTGCAGACATGATTACATAATCTCATATTACAGATGAGGAAATAGGTGCTGGGAGATGTTCCATGACTTTCCTCAAGTTACACATCTAATAAGAACCAAAGGGAAGATTCAGTCCCAGGTATCTCCTGATACCAGATTTAGCATTCTTACCACCGATGCCAAAGTTTCACATGCTGGCTACTGATATCTTGTTCTCAGAATCCATTATCTCACACTGTACCATGAGATGCTTAGGCTGGGGAAGAAATAAGCCAAGTTAGTCCATCCCCCTTACCTTTGGTCAAACTTCTAAATTTAACATAGGGTGACTATACAAGCCATTTATATTAAATACAACACTGTTTTATAATAACAGTGATAAATGGATGGTCTTCCATCCAGTTGGGTGGACTCTTTGAGGCAAATTTGCAGGAGGATATGGGCCAGAGTAGACAGGCACAAATGGATTGTGGCTTGCACAGTTGAAGGGAATACCAATGCTGAAATGTGAATAGGTAGTGAAGGCCAAATGGACATATTCAGAGTAATGATTGGGAGATGAGTTCTCTTTTTAGATTTTGAAACAATTTCATTTAGAAATGAAATGAACAGGAAGTTTTTTAAGAAAGAAATCCTAGGTATCACTAGCCATATAAAAACATTCCAATTCACTAATAATTAGTGAAATACAAATTAAAGCAATACAGCTTCTACCTCATATCTATTAGATTGGCAAAAGCAACAAAGAAGGAAAATCATAAGTGTTGGAAGGGCTATGGGACAATAGGCACATTGTTGCACTGTTGGTAGAGTTGTGAATTGGTCCAGCCATTCTGAAAAGCAATTTGGAACTTTCCCCAAAGACAATAAATCATGTGTACCCAGGGATACCACTAGTAGGCCTATGTCCAAAGAGATCAAAGAAAGAGGAAAAGTACTGATGTATACAACAGTATTTATAGCAACTCTTTTTGTGGCAGCAAGGAACTAGAAACTAAGGGAGTGCTCATCAATCAGGGAATGATAAAAACAAATTATGATGCATAAATTAATAGAATAATATTACACTCTAAAAAATGATGAAAGGGGCTGTTTGAAAAAAAATTGGGAAGACTTGTAAGAACTGATACAGGATGAAATAAGCAGAACCAGGAGAATAGTTTACACAATAACAAAAAACATTGTAAAGACACACAACTTTGAAAGACTTAAGAACTCTGATTAATTCGATGACCAACAATAATTCCGGAGGACCTATAATGATGAATTCTGTTCACTTCCTGTTAGAGAGGAGTTAGAAGACTCAGGGTACAAACTAAGACTGTTTTTGGACATGGCCAATTCATTGTCTTATTTGACTATGCAAATCTGTCACAAGTGTTTTGTTTTTCTTTTTCTTTTTTTTCCAATAGGGGTGGGAGAGGTGGGAGAGGTGTAGGGAGAGAAAATAATTTTTTTATTCATTGAAAAAATTAAATTAAATTTAAAAATGGAATGAATGGTTACTACTTCAAAATTAGCCTTGCTTGCTAAGTGTGAACCCTTGATCTTTGGGAGAAATTTCAGAAATAAGATCTTTTACTGTGTTCTGATTTTCCCCATACAGTACCTACCAGTTCCTTTAAGGGATTGCTTCCAGCACTACCTCTAAGCCCAAAGTTAGGAGAGACTTCATGCCTATTTGGTCACCTCCAAGGAGTAGAAAGACCCCTGGCTCTGGAGTCAGAGGACTTGAGTTTTTATCCTGCCTCTTACTAATATTTACTTCCCTTGTGACAAGTCACAACCTTTGTCAGCCTCACATCACCTCCCTTGGTTTCAATGATCATGTCTATGTTGATAATTCTCAGATCTATTTGTCCAGTCCTAGCCTGTCTCCTAACTCCCAGAATCTCATCTCCAACTGACTATTAACCATCTCAAATGGGATGTCCCACAGACATCTTAAACTTAACTTGACCAAAACGGAACTCATTCTTTTCCCCCAAATCCTCTCTGCTCCTGAACTTTCTTCTTTTTGTTGAGGGCACCGTCATTAAAAAAAATAGGCTTCAACTCACTCAGGCTCACAAGCTTGGTGTCAACCTTGACACTCTCTTGCCAAGTTTTGTTAATTTTACCATCATAACATTTTTTTATAACCACTTCATGCCTAGAATCTCTGAAACCAGAACGCTTATTAGTGTCATATACATCTATCTGGGAGGTTTCACTGTAACTGTTTAAACTGGTTAATCTTTCCTCTGATTGATATGCTACTTAAGTGATAGGATCATAGATTTAGAGGTAGGGGTCTTAGAGACCATCAATTTCGACCCACTCATTTAACGAATAAGAAAATGAGGTATAGTGCTTGAAAGTTTGAAAAACATTTTAAATATATATCTCTCCTCTAGATCCAAAAAAATTTCATTTAGGTGGGTAGCTAGGTGGCACAGTGGATAGAGTGCCAAGCCTGAAGTCAGGAAGACTCATCTTCCTGAGTTCAAACCTGGCCTCAGACACTTACTAGCTGTGTGACCCTGGGCAAGTCACTTAACCCAGTTTATCTCAGTTCCTCATCTGTAAAATGAACTGGAGAAAGAAATGGCAAACCACTCCAGTATCTTTGTCAAGAAAATCCCAACCAGGGTCACAAAGAATCAGTCACAACTGAAAACAGCAGAATAGCAACAAATACCTAATTACAACATCTGGATTCTCTGACTCTTCTCTTTTCTCATAGCGCAAATACCACTGCTAGTACACAATTACGTGAACCCGTTGGTTTCTAATGCTTGAGGTGGCTGCCAGAGCAGACTCTTTGGCTATATTTCGTTTTCAGAAACAAAAGCAAACTCCGGCATGTTCAGTGATCCATGAAAAGTACATGATAAATACTTGTAGTCTCTAGGAATGGAGATCCATCCTCTGAGTAATGGAAATCTTCTACTTTGGAAGACACAGCAGAAGGAGGCATTTCATTTTTTGGTTTAAAGCTATTAATGTGAACTTGAAAAAAGGATGATTGTTTTGTAATATGGTTTTTATCAGTCATCTTTCTCTGTTTGTTATATGTCCACTTGGAAAGCAGTCAAGTCACCCAACCTCTTGGCCTCAGTTTCTTCATCTGTAAAATGGAGATAATAATGTCACCTCCTTCCCTCTCAGGGTTGTTGTGAGAATAAAAATGAGATAATATTTATAAAACCCTTTGCAAACCTTAAAGCACTATATAAATGCTAGTTACTGTTATTGTGGTTGTTATTAATACCACACAGCAGCCTTTTTTCCCTTGGTGCTTGGTTACTGGTTAAAAAATTGAAGTTTTTCTTATCATTTAAGATGGTATCATGGAACATAAAAACAATCATTTTTTTTAAAAAAATTGAAACTCATCCACTTATAACTTCATCCTTTGGGGAGGGGAGGTCTGGAGCTTGGCAGAGTAACAAACACAGATTCCTGTTGTGAAACAAGATGGACTCTAAGGAACTGAACTTGACATAAGGCTTCTAAATGAGGATAAACACGTGGAAAGTCCAAATTCCCCACCCCCTCCCCAAATCCCAACAATGAGAATAAAGATGCTGTATTTCTAGATTCCTCTACCTTCAAAATTCCCTCACCAAATATAAGGTAACACAATATAATGCCTTCCAAGAGTGGTTGGAAAACAGAACTTCGGGTTTTATTAGGTCAGTGATCTTGAGGGTTTAAAGGGGAAGTTGTCCCTTCACAGCACCTGTTGACCTCCAGTCAACCTTGATTACTGATTCCCCTTGAAAGTGAGGAATGTTAGGAAGAAGTCAATAAATTCAGCTTCACGGTGAAAACAGGCCAGCAGCTGTGACCTGCCAAATATGACTAGAATGACCAGAAGCACTGTAACAAGAAATCCTTAAGAAAAAACAACTGCTTTCTAGGAATCCACTTCCCTGATACATTGGGCTCCAGAAACCCTCCAGGATCATAGTCTTTGACACAGGGTCCTAAGGAATGGAATATATCTGTGTTCTGGTTCTCTATGAGCCAGGCCTGCTACATCACCCCTGGAGGTACCAGAGGGGTTGGGGTGTTTCTCTTCTCTGATGCCCTTGGCTTGGACACTGACTGGCTATGTTCTCTTTAACGTTCCAGTGCCAGTGACTAGCACACCAATTCCATTGAACCACTTAACATCAATTAGGCTTTCCAAAGGGATATTTACTTCAAAGATATAGCAAGAACAAACAAGCAAACATTTTCCTCCTTATACTTCAGGGGCATAATCTCCCCCATACTACCTTGGTGAGGGGAGTAGGGGTTAGAAAGGATTAGGCTCATATCTTAGCTCATTCCTGAGCGAAGCATTAGACCCACTGAGTTTACATCCAGGTGAGGTATGACTGACCGGTGACTCTTTCCAATGGGCTGGAGTCCCAAAGGTTACCCCTGAAGATCACTACTTGCCCCTCAGGGCATCTAAACTGACTGGCTTGGATTCTGACTCTCAGATTCCCATGGCCCTCTCTCCTGACCAAGGTCAGAGACCTCACTCACTCTCTTTACCTAGAATGGAAAAGAAAGAAAAGGCCAAAGACCAAGGCCCATTTCTTAGGGCCATAAGGCTTCAGGGAAGGGAGACCCTAAAACCTTTTTCCTTATAGCATGGACTCTCATCAAACCTATGGTGGAGGAGTTACCACATGAAACCAATGCTGACTCACACCTCTTTGAAGACGTTGATAGTTCTAGCTACATAGCCAATCAAAAAAGATACCTCTCAACCACATGGCTAGCCAACAGGAACCAGTTACAAAATGTCCACACGCTTTCCACTGTCTCTCCAAGGCACTTCCCTTATACACTTCATCATGACTCTCCCAGAAGTCATCTCCCCAGCATCCCCAGCAGAGGGATGTTGAGTCAGCTAAGCAAGTTGACAGGATCCATGCATGCACCAGACCCGTCCTCTCACCCATTACAGTATAACTACATAGAGGAAGTTTATCATCAGGGTATTTCTCCTTAACACCTTTCTATGTCCTTGACATCCCCGCTAGAAGGTATCAAATGGCCTCATGCTTCCCTAACTACCCAAACCCTCCACAGTTGCATCTTATTTGGGACTGTCCTCCCTGGGTCATGTACCATGCTCTGAATCTTCATTTTCTTCCATTTCCAGTCTTCTCCTCAAAATTTATTGTATATAATGCATTTCATTCTCTCAGGTCCTACTTTCTGCTTTGCAAGGTTATAGCTGGTTAACTCAATAACTGTACCTGTGCTATGTGCCCTAAATATTTAATGTAACCACTCCTGTTTGCATTTTACCAGAGACCTTTCCCCCACCCCCCAATTGGATATCCCTATCCCTCTCAATTTGGAAATGTAGTCAAGCCCCATGGGTCTGGCCCCACTGCTGATCAGCACTGAAGCTTTGACCCTGCTCCCTTTGTCTCTCCTTATGCAATCTGGTGCCCTCTACCCTGCCAACCTGGAGGTTCCCTGTATTGGTGCTAGACTTAGTTCAGACTCCTGATGTATTTAGCCCTACTGTAACTAAGAACCCACAAGCTCAAGTGATCCACAGCCTCAGTCTCTCCCAGGCAGGGATTATGGGTGAGCACCATTGCACTTGGCAACTGGGGCCTTCTTAGGAATACACACAGCCTTACCTCAGAGAAGTTGCTTGAATGGTGGGAATTTCAGGCATTGTAGCAAGTTGGTAGAGAAACTACTGACAGACATTTGGGATCGTAAATTTAGAACCGGAAGGGACCTTAGAGACCATTGAGTCCACATTTTCTCATTTTACAGATGAGGAAATGTAGGCCCAGACAGCCTATGTGACTTACCCAGGGTCACACAGCTAATAAGTGTCTGAGACAGGATTTGAACTCAGGTCTTTCTGACTCCAAGCACTGGACTCAATCCATTGCATTTGCCTAAATAGCAAGATTATAGGCTTTGATGAAGATAGGAAGACATAGTTAGTGGATATCGTTGGGGAAATAGGGAGCCAGAGTAGGGTGCTTGCTTTCTGATTTTCTTTTTGAAGGTCCTTTGAAGCAGAACTCTCCAGCCAAGAGGATATTTACAGCCCAAAAGCTTGCCTTTCACTTTCAGGAAGGTTGTTGAAGTAGCTAGATCAGCCCAGACAGAGAGACAGCAGCCTCTTCTAAATACTCAATCAGTCATTATAGCTTGGGAAGTAGACAGCTAGACGGCTGTGTTAGAGAAGACTGTAATTTCACCCGAACACTCTCTCTAAGGATGGTTTCCAGTTTTCTGTTTGTTTTTGTCTCTCTCTCCCCTCTCCCTTTGAATGTGCTCATGGTAGAACAAATCCTGGATGGCTCTGCGTTGGCTTGGTGAACATTCTGATCGATACTGAAGATTAGGGACCAAATCCTGCTGGCTTGTGGGTTTTTATCATGAAGGAGCTTTTCACACAGTCTGAGCATGGCTGAGGTTATATAACAGGCACATCTGTGAAGAGAGCTCTGCAGTCACATTTTAGCTTATTGTTGACTAAACTGAGGATGCCAAATGTGGTCATCTCTCCATTTGGTTCATAACCAAAACGGTCTGGTTTCTAGAATTCAAATTCTAATCAGTCTGTCAACATTAAAGTAGAATTCTAATGTCAATGGAAAATAACAATTATACTCTCATTTACTGAGACCTTCTTTTCCTAGCCACTGGATCTGACTATATTTTGGAAAGCACAAAAGATCTGGTTTAAAGGGAATAGTGAAGAGCTGAATTATGTTCCCCCTTCAGTTGAGCCACAACTAGGTGGTTTTCATGGTGCTATGGGGTGTGGTAGGGTCTTCTTTTACGTCAGGTGGGGTGGGAAGAGTGACAACATAGAGTGCAGTCATGCTAAGAGAGGGGGCAGCCTGACCCTGAGAGACCTACCTATACATCCACTGAAACTTTGGGTGGAAGGTAGGTTCCAAAGGAGGGTGCTATGGTGACAGGAGGACCAGGAAGTATCCACCAACTGATGATCTCGAGGCATAGGTATGGGAATTTCTGGAGGAAGTGCCTCCCTCCCCCCAAGATGTTGGTACCCTTGGGAAAAGGCCCAATGGCCCTGCCCTAATCATGGCCCTGCCTTTTAAAATGTAGGAAAATCTAGCTCAGTGATTCATCTACTTTACCAACACCCACGGAGTAAGACAAAAGGCAGATACACTTATTCATTTTACAACTAGGGATAGCAGAGCATGAAAATGATGCAGCCCCTTGTTGAGGAGATAAAGACAAAGATGACCTGAGGTCATACATTCACAGAGCTGGAAGAACCCTTAAAAATCATCTCGGGCAACTCCTACATTTTACAGGTGAGGAGACTGAGATGAAGTACATTGCTCTAATCATCCCATGAGATGGGGCAGAGTATGGAATACAACCAAGGCTCCTAACTTCCCGACAAGTACTTTTCCTCATGACCTGATTCATTCAACTGGGTTTTATTTCATACTCAACATATTTCAATATTCAACTCAGAGATGAAGAAAATTCTATTATTTGTCAAAGATCGAATACTTGTGGCGCTGAACAGACTCCATCCCAAGTACACAGATGTCCTAAGCATACATGTGCTTCCTCAATTGGCATTGAGGTTTTTCTGAACTTTTCCTTTTTACTCTAAGAGACCAAGTTTGGCTCCATGCCTCTCAATCCCAGCATGATTTTCACTGAGAGCAGTGTCTTAATCAAACAACAGGGAGCTTTGTATAATGGTCCATTCCTTGGTCCACTGTTGCATGTAATTTTGTCATTAACTGTGCGTGGAAACCCACGATGCTTTTCCCAGAGAGTATGAGACAAAGACATCTTCAAGAGATTAGTTGTTGGGGAAGAAAACAATTCAGCTAGAATGATCCAAGAGAGATTGTTTGGTGGATGTTTTTCATGAGCTGTATATGGGGAATTATTTTACTGAGAGCTGGGAAACTGCACGGAACAGATTGGTTAGGAAGGACAACCAAATAAGACAGAGAACTGTCATGTAATGTAGGCGGCCTACCTTATGTTGAGTTCAGAGCCTTGACTCAGAATGGCTCTATTTTTTCTTTATGGCAGAATCTCACCTCTAGTAGGGCCAGCAGCATAAGTGAAGGAGGAAAGGATAATCAGAGAGGGGAGCAATCAGAGCTGCTTGTGAATCTATAACCTGGGGGAAGCTGGCTTCATTTTTTCTCCTATTACTTGTTACATACTCATCCTAGTCACTATCACATGATAATGAAGATGAGGATAGTAGCTAACATTTATATAGCATTTTAAGGTTTACAAAGCACTTTACATATACCACCTCAACTGCTCCTCACAAAAATGTTGTGAGTTATGGTAATAGTATTATTGTTACCATTTACAGACTGACAAACTGAGGCTGGAAGATGTTAAGTTATCAGCCCAGAGTCACACAGCTTGTAAGTGTCTGAAGCACAATCTGAACTCAAATTTTCCTGACTTAAAGCCCAGTGTTCCATCCACTACACTCTGGACTTCTTTCTACACTATGTGGGGATCTTCCCCTCTTCCCTAACCCTTTTCATCTTTCTTTTAGACGTTTTCTTTCCCCAACCCCCACCTCATTAGAATGTAAGCTCCTTGAGAACAGGGGCTGACTATCTTTTCTTTTTACCTATTTATTTGTATTTTCATTACCTAGAAAAGCACCTAGAATGTGGTAAGCATTTAATAAATGATTATTGACTTGTTTTGAATATTTTGTAAAATTATAGTGATATTAAAAATAAAAAAGGAAATAAGTTAAAAAAAACAAAAGGGGAGGGGATGAAAAAGATGAGTTTAGGAATGTGAAAACCTACTCACAGGGCTGTTATAAAGAAAATGCTTCGTACATCTTAAAGTGTTAGGTAAATGTGAGCTGTTATTAAGAATGAATGATGGCTGCAGCTTGGATGTGATGGTGTGAGTTATAGGCCTGGATCTCTCATTAAATCTGCTATGTGGTATTTAGAAGACAAAGATGGGAAAATGGCAAGTTGATTACAGTATCTATGGCATCGTGTTAACAGGTGCCATAACAACATCCAGATGTATGGTTATCAGCTTCACGTCATTGCAGTTGCTGTCATGATGCATGGGTGTGAAAGGTCAACAGGCCAAAAGAAAAAAGTGATTTTAATAAATGTGCTATATTGGCCTGGATTCATTTTCTAACTCTTAAGGAAGCCACTTAACCTCTCTCTGTCTCTCTTCCCAGTACCCTCTCAGTTCCTCTGTGTGAAATTTAGAGATAACCTATCTGAAAGGATTGTTGTAAGAATTAATGATAATATTGTTTGAAAAATGTTTTCCTTGGGGAGGCAGGGAAAAGGAAAGTGTTACTTATATAGAACATCTTAACTAAATTTGTTTTTTCTGACTTTTGCAATTGTAGAAATAATGAAGTAATAGAAATGTTCTAGAAATTCCTGAAGCCTCAAACTTAGAAGTATCCATGTTGGCAGAAAATATGTATTAGAGATGAAGGAAGGGAGGAAAATGCACTTATTAAGTACTTGCTTTGTGCCAAACACTGTGTTAAGTGCTAGAGATACAAATAGGAAAACATTAATCCCAGCTCCCAAGGAGCTCATACTCTTACTGGGTGAAAAAAAACTTTTAGGAGGTCCAGCTACAGTGTAGATGGCAAGGTCCAGGTTGCCATCTTTGGTTATGTTAGTAGGTCAGATGGTAGTATCTGGAGGTTTGAGGGGCATATAAGCAGTGCAAATGATAAGGCCTGGTGGTCCTTCATCTTCTTAGAATGATTGTGTTTGATGACTTTCTGCTTATCCAAACAGAGGGAAGTAGTCATGTCTACTCCACAGGGCAAGCACTGGCAAATACACAGAAAAAAGGGAATACCAAACCCTTTCTCTACAAGAAGTTTTTAATTCAGTTCATTAAGGAATATTTTCTATGGAACAAGCTTAACTTTATACTAGAAATTAACGGGAAAACAGAATTCTATTTACCAAAAAAAAGTGGATGGAACATGCATCTTGTGTAACTCTATCCATATCAGTACATTTAAAAAAATTCTTGAAGCTCTTGAAAAGAAAATCTGCATTTCTTTCTCCCCTGTGACCTTTTTTCTTTTGAGTTGAGTGTCTGAAGTAGACCCTTGCAAGTCAGTGTGGTGCACTGGAAAAAAGTATTGGCTTTGGCACCAGAGGACCTTAGTTCTAATTCTGACCCTGCCCATTTCTCTCTGTATGGCTTTGGGTAAGCACTCAATCCTTTTCAGCATCAGTTTATTCCTCTGTAAAGGCAGGCAGGACACAAGTGTGCCTGGCACTGTGCTAAACATAAGAGATACAAATACAAGCAAAAACAAAGGCTGTCCCTACCCTCAAGAAGCTTATATTCTAATGGGAAAGACAACACATAACAGAGCTGAAAAGCAGAGGGGTGGGGGAGGAGGGATGTGGGGCATGGAGCAAAGTCTGGAGATGTTCAGAAGCCCAAATGGGAGGTGACTGAAGCATGGCCAGCCTAGGTTCATCCCCCAAATGGAGGCTCTCTGAAGGAACTCACCAGTAGGAGTGGGCTTACTTAGAGGAGGAATGTTTCAGGGTGAGAACATCCTAGGAGAGAAGTTCCAGGGTAGAAGACAGCCGAGCCATGGTGGGGAAACAAAATGAAGATGTTGGACTAGCTGACTTTTAGGGTCACTTCTAGTTCTAAACTTAAGATCCTTCTATCTATCCCGCACGCTGTCTTGACTTTAATAATTTAACGTACTAGTGGATCTAGAGGAATGAGGGCCCGGTTCAATACTCCAGGGTCTTTTTTTATTTTGATTTGTCAGTCTATTCATAATGATAAATGGCCCCTTAACAATAGACTGCTGTCTGCAAGGCAAAACTTATACAAGTCACTCTTCAGTTCATGGGATACACACTGCAGTAGGACAATGGTCTGAATTGCCAGGCCATTTCAGCTCTTCTGAATAGCCACAAATAAAACATTCTTACTGAAAGCCTGCTTCCAATCCAGCAGATTATGCTTCTGGGGGGAAATATGTGTGTGTGTGTGTGTGTGTGTGTGTATATAGACACACACATACAAATATATATATATATACACATACATGCATATACATATACATATATATGTTGTTCAGTTATTTTCAGTTATGTCTGATTCTTCATGACCCCATTTGGGGTTTTCTTAGCAGAGATACTGGAGAGTTTGCCATTTCCTTCTCCAGCTCATTTTACAGATGAGGAAACTGAGGCAAACAGGGTTAAGTGACTTGCCCAGTGACATAGCTAATAGGTGTCTGAGGCCAGATTTGAACTCAGGAAGATGAGTCTTCCTGACTCCAGGCCTGGCACTCTATAACCACTCTACCACCTAGCTGCTATACATATATATGAGTGTATGTACAATACATATATAAGCACACCTGTAAATGTACACATGTATGTGTATGTATCATATGCAAGAATGTTCATAGTATGTGCACGAATGTATACATACATAATGCATATATACAAATATACACAACACACATGTGTGTACATGTGTATGTTTACATGTATATATACATGTATATAATGCACATGTCCACACACACATATATACCTATATACATACACAATACATATTTATATATACACGTACATATGTAGACATATGTATATGTGTATGTGTGTGTGTATATGTTGAATGTATCCACTTTTCCTTACTAAGAGACCAAGGTCCAGGCCCATTGCAGGCAGCCTTGCCCAGGTATTTGTTTTCTCTCATGTCAACATGGGCTTAAATGGGAATTGCATCTCCCCCCTTGAAAAATGTCTGCGAATTCTTCATGGAGGACAAGCATAACACAGAGTTATAACCTTCGTTTGTCATAGTGCGTCATTGACCAAAGTAGCTGTGACATGGTCTGTCCTATAACTTTATCCATGATCTAGTGAGGTGCTTTATAAAGGGATTTCACTCTATCTTGCAATCACTTTTTGCCATTCTCATAGATTTGGTAGCATGTACTGCATTTTACAAAGAAAAAAGAAAAAAGAGACAAGGTGACTCCAGGGTGAGAGTCAGACTCCGATCATTCATTCCTAATAGACTCGCTATGATTTTGGACTTGCCCTAGACAATATATTAAGCATGAGTTATGACACCATCATTTACACCCTAGAGTGGTTTATTCTTTAAAATGCTACCCAAGAGATAGCTATTCATCTCATTTGAATCATCATTTTAAAAAAGTAATAAACACTTTATTAAGAGGTAGATACTCTTGCAGCCAGCAATAATAGTGTCACCCAAAAATATGAGCTGTTTTCTCAGGAAGCTTGGGGTTGGAGTTGCATTTCAACATGCTTCTTTCTAGACATGATTTATCTCTAACTCTATATATCTTTAACTCTACACTAGAGAGTGCTGTGTGTTATTTGGGAGAGCAGTAATAATAAAATTCTGCATTTATTTTTAAATAACTAATAAAAGCTCAAAAAAAGGAATGATCAACAAGGCTGCCTTTGGTAGGCCTATGAAAATGGTGATTATTTAGCCCAGTTGCCATTTGAGCAGGAATCCCCACTCCAATATCCTGGAGAGCATTCATCTACCTCCTGCTTGAAAACCCTTAGAGGAGGGGAATTCTTATCTTCCAATGGAACCAAGTGATTTTCCCTTTGGATAACTCTAAATGTTGGGGGAGGGGGGTTATTTCCTTATTTTGACTAAAAACCTGCTCTTCTATAGCCGCCATATCACTGCTCCTTATTCAGCCCTACGGAGTCAAGTTTAATTCTTCCATCTGGTGTCATTTCCAGTAGTTGAAGATAGCCACTATGGACACATAAATCCTCTTCTCCAGACTAGACAGCCCTGCTTCCCTCAATTGATCTACAAATTCATTTCAATACATTTCAGTTTCAATAGGAAGTTCTCCAGTGCTGTATTAGACAGAGTACTGGGCCTCAAGTCAAGAAGATCTGAGTTCAAATCCTGTCTCAGATGCTTCCGACTTGTATGTCAAGTCATTTAACCTCTCTTGGCCTCAGATTCCATATTTGCAAAATGAGGATAATAATAGCAACTACTTCCCAAGGTTGTGGTAAGTATCAAATAAGTTAACATTTGTAAAGCACTTTGCAAACCTTAAAGCGCTGTAGTTATAATTATTATTGTTAATATTATTATTATTACTACATAATCTGTGCAAGGCACTATTCTGAGCATTGAGGATACAAAGAGCAACTTATCAATAGTTCTGGCCCTCAAGTACCTTCCATTCTTTTGGGAGGTGTACCATGTATTTGTTGTTGTTGTTGTTGCTGCTTTTATCGAGTCATTTTTCAGTCATTTGTGACCCCATTTGGGGTTTTCTTGCCAAAGATACTGGAGTAGTTTGCATTTCCTTCTCTAGCTCATTTTACAGATGAGGAAACTGAGGCAAACAGGGTTAAGTGACTTGCCCAGGGTCACACAGTTAGTAAGTGTCTGAGGCCAGATTTGAATTCAGGTCCTCTTGATTCCAGGCCCAGGGCTCTATCCACTGCACCACCTAACTGCCTCTGCACCATATCTACCAATAAATAACAACCAGGTTATTTGAGAAAGGGGAGTGTGCCAGCAACTGGGGGGGTGGGGCAGATGAGGAAAGGTCTTAAGTAGGAGGTAGTAGCAGTAGGGCATGGGTTCAAGTCTTCTTACCATATTAGTAGCCCTAATAATAATGATGATACTAATAATAATAGCATTTATATACCTCCTATGTGCCAACACTATGCTAAGTGCTTTATAAATATTACATCCTTTGATCATCACAATAGCTCTGGGAGATAAGTGCTATTATTATCCCCATTTTACAGTTGAGGAAACAGAGGCAAACAGAGGTTAAGTGACTTGCCCAAAGACACACAGGAAGTAAGTGCCTGAGGCAGATTTGAATTCAGGTCTTCCTGGCTCCAAGCCCAGGTCTATATTCACTGCCACACCTAGCTGCCTCACTAGACATCATCTGGCTAAACTCCTGCTTAAACTGTGGCACACAGAATAAGTGACCCAACCAGGGCTAAGGACAGCAGAGCTGTAAATTCGCCAGTTCCGAACACCTTCTGTAACAGCCTATAACACGTTTCTGTAACAAATTTCATTTGTTCCTTCTATAGTCATAGTCTAGGAACACTTATTCCTCAGTCTTCTAGTTTAAGTGCCTAATCCCTATTTCCTGACCTCCCAGGACTCTGAACTTTGCTTGCTTAGACATGTCTTGGCTGCCTGTCCTAGATTTGAGCTGCTCCTCCCTCTCCTGGTCAACTGTCCTGGATTTGACCTCTCGCTTGCGTCCACCGCACTTACCTATTCTTTCCTTACTTTGCCAACTTCTCTTGTCCACCTGACGTGGACACTAGCTATTCGGTGATATTTCATGTGTGACAGTCTAATCTTGACCCTTTTTGGCCAGCCCTACCCTATTGCAATCTAAGTCCTGGTACAATACCTCCCAAGTCTCTTCCCTGATGGTCTGTGAGACTGTGTTCTCAAGAGTGACTTTTAACAGCCCTGCATATCTTGACTCAGTTTGACCTACTCACAAGTCCTGACAGGGCTACAAATAATAAGTTTCAGGCTACACTAGATAGTATAGTTCTAGCCTTCAACATTTAATTGGCTGTAAAGGAAAAAAAAATTAATTGGAGGAGAGTTCAAAAAACTATTTTAACATCAACTTATTTTATAGTTGGGGGGATCAGAGGTCTGGCATAATGAATAGACCCAAAGAATTGTGATTAATGAATCACTGTCAATATTGTATGGGATCTCTAGCACAGTATACCAATAGAGCTATATTTCATATTTATTATATATATTATATATTATTTTATATTTATTTATATTTAAAATCAACCTATTCTGACTGCTGGAAAGGATTAATTTTTCATTCCAACAAAGGCAAACTATAGGGGGAGAACTCTATTGTTAATTCATTTGAAAGAAAAAATGAATTACATCCCAAATATCTTTATTAGAATGAGAGTAGCATAAACTTAGAACTGGAAGGGACCTTAGTCAGAAACGAATTTGATGTAAAAATTTAAAGGCATTGATTTAGAAAAACGAATTTGTAGACAAGACTGGTTTAAAGTTGCTGATCTACACCATGTTGAAATAAGTCAAACTTGGAAGAGATAAGGTGAACAATGACAATTTTCAAGGAGGGGAAGAAACTGAGTGATAAGCTCTTAGCAGAGACTGTTGCCAGTTTATCTACATATATCCTTTTGCAAAAACATGGGTGCTTCTTAATATTATCTGATGAAGCTGATTTCAAGACTCTTTCATTTGAACCTCTCTAGCACAAAAATCTCTAAAAGCCTTTTCTTGCTGTATTGGAGACAGATGTCAAAGAGACTGCTAAAGGCAAGCTTTGTTTTAGATCTGTGTTAAATCTTAGGTATCGGTACACTCACGTTCACATATACATGTGCAGAGAAACAGGGAGAGACCTTTTGAAATTTTGTCCCCTAATATCTCTACCAAAATCATGATCACAGGGAGACTTGCCTTCAAGGCTTCTACTGACCTGAATATGATTGGGCTGTGGCTTTCTCCACCTCTCACTAATTTTCATTGTAAAGCAGTAGCCTAGACACTAATTATCAGGGTGCTTGCATAAGTCTATGGGTTGTGCCATGTGAACCTGGTATCAGGTAAGGTACATGCATGTACCATGAAGAGATTGGCCTGACCTAGTCTGTTTGCATAATAAATGATTTGGCTCCCCTACAAATTAAATCAACTGGAAGTCAGCTGGCCTACCAATGATATGATTTGGTTGCCATAATTAGGTTTCAGGTAGTTACACAGTAAAAATATCCTAGAAGGATTTGCTGCTAAGCATTTTAATCCTCCTTTTATCCAACATTGTGATTGAAGGAATGGGAAAAATAAGAATTCCAAGGTCTTTAAATGCCAATACTGGTGAGTGGGGAATTCCATTTGATGAGTAGGGTATATCCTTCTGAAGGATAGAGCATTTTAGTTGGTATCAGGGACTTGAGTTCAAATCCAGATTTAGTTACCTAATAGTTGCATGACACTCAATGAGTCATTTAAATTCTCTAAGCTTCAGTTTCTTCATCTGTAAAATGAGGATGAAAATACATCTACCTGATAGGGTTGTTATGAAAATCAAATAAGATAACATGTGTAAAGCACTTCCTTAAGACACTGTATGAATATTAGTTATTATTAGAACCTAGATTTGGACAGCCTCCTTTTGAGAAAGACACAGAGTAAGACTAGATCACAGAGTCTGCAATTGGACAAGGAAACCTGCCTTGGTGTTTATCATGCCATTTTAAATCCATTTTACTGAAAGATTTCTAGGACAGAGCAAAGATCACAGAAGATGATGGCTATTTTCACAGGAAGTTGACAGTACATGACATCCTAATAATACCTGCTGTCTCCAGCAAGGAAGTCTATCAGGTATCACTTTGGGGGATCAGGGAGATAAAGAAGCAGTCATTCAGAATACTAGAGGGAAAGGGATGGTCAGCTAGGAAAAAGGTCACAATCAAAGGATTAATTAAGGAAGAAATGCCCTGGGATAGCAAATGCATTTTAAATGCTGATTTTTCCAGGTTAAAGGAAAATCGAAGGATGAGTCAAGTGGGACCTTGGGGACATAGGATATTCAATAAGTTACTTTTTCAAGGGTTGCTGAGGTTTTGTGGTCACCAGGATTTGTTTAGTTCAATTGATATGGTCACGGCAGGTGGGGAAGGAGTGAGTAATCCTACTGTAGGAGAATGGAATCCTACTTCCCTTGAATCTGTGTTTTCAGTCACTGGACAGGACGAGTTGAGAGGCTGGGATTTCCTAGGGGAAGTACTCCTGAAACTAATATCTTTAAATGATCTCAGTTGAATTTTCTTGATATGACCAAAAAGACAATCTCAATTTTTTTTGTAACAAGAAATTCATAGCAGGATTTTGTGTGTGCGTGTGTGTGTGTGTGTGTGTGTGTGTGCGTGTGTGAGATATTTTATAGGAACAGTCTTGCAAGTGTAGAATTTAATAGTCTTTTTTCTTCCTAGGTACTTTACAAATAGGATAAGCTGCCATTATGTGATTGGTAGTATTTCAGTTACAGCTTTGTGGTCTCAAGAAATAGGCTTTAACTGTTGACATGGCAAAGTGAAAGAAATCAGCATGACTTTCCACTAGTATTCTTTTTTTTTAAAAGAAGGCTGTTTAAATGACTAAATATGCTTGTAAATACATAAAATTATAGAGAAATCTGTTCAGTTTTCTCATTTTACAGATGATGTAACCAAGACCCAGAGATGTCAAGTGATTGTTTACCTCCACAGAGTCAGAGAAGCATCTGGGACACAAATATCTTCCCCACACCATGCTGTCTCCCTTGTGAATAAGGTACTCCGCCAGCAGGCCAAAAACTGTTGTATCCAGGCTGGACTTTGGATGACAGAAGCCAGCAGGGCCAATGGAGTAAGGCTCTAAGCAGCAGTCTTTTTGCCTGGTAGATTAATCCACAAAACACTGGGGTCTCAGAAAACAGGAGTCATTGGGACTTAGAGTACAGTCTCAGAGGATTATACACAGTTGCTACAACAATTTACTAGATTAATTTTTCCCTGCAAGTCATGTTTCCTAAGCATGACCTAACTGGAGAGGGCTATGCTCTTTAATGAGCTCTGGAATCACAGCAGAACAATATCATAAAAACCACTACAAACATTCAGAGCGACATTTATGAAAATAAATCAGCAGGTACAACTTGGTACTTTTCTTACTCATCTTCAACTGTTAAGAGCAAACCAGTTAATTTTCTCTCTTTTTTTTCTTTACCCTTTAAAGACAGAAACTCCTGGCTCTTTTTCTTTTCCAGGGGTTGTTTAAATATTAGCTCTGAAGTTTCACTCACCGGTAAGATCTTCCCTGCCGTGGTTCCATAGGTAGCTGCAACTGGGACTTGTAACTCAGTCCTTCTGTCTCTGAGGCAGCGAAGCAAAAAGATCTTCAAAAGACATGGAATGGAAGTTATAGCAACTCTTTCCCCTTAACTTTCTCTCAGAGTTTCTTCTGTTGTTTTTTTCCTCCCATGCAATAGAAAAAAAATAAGATGCTATGAAAATATTTTGCTTACAATCACTCAGAAGCATCCTCTGCAATGTACGTGCCTATGACTGTTTTCTCATTCAGAAGTTTCTGGGATTATTTACATTTTGGGGAAGGGAATTGAGATATCTGAACTTTTTAATCCCCTTAGTTGGATGTACTGGGGACAGGAATTATAACACCACTGTTTCTTTAGCAAACAGCAACTTTTTACAATTTGCCTCTTATACAAAACGTATAATTATGAAAGTCTGAGCATTTGCCAAAAGTGATTTTCTAAGAAGGCCAGTATCAATTCCAGGACAAACCACTTAAAACATTTAAGCAGGGGAAAAAAAACCAACCTTAAATCGAGTTTTTAAACTGATAATTAAAAGTGGTCTCATCACATGCTATTTTTTTCTGACCTCATAGGACTAAACTGCTAGCCAAAGCCTGCCCTGGAAATACACACAGAACCCATCTTCCTGAAAGGCCCCAAATCTTCCAGGAAGGGTGCCGTCTCTGAAGCTGTCACTAAGGGCTGTGCTATAATTGCAGGTGTCATCCATCAGCACTGGAGAAGACATGATTCCGGGGAAGACGGGGCATGTTGGATACGTAACCCGTCATTTTGGTGTCTTTGCCTTGATACCTCTACCTTTGTTATAACTCCCGCCCTTTGTTCTCAGTGGTTTGAAGTCGTGTTCTTTCTCTCACTCAGTTGTCAAGATCAGAAAGTACTTCCTGGCACAGAATCAAATGCTGCTCATCTCTCACCAGAGTACAGGGTTTCCTTGGTCACTTGCCAGTCAGGGTGCCCTGCTGCTGCACTTCAGGCTAGGCTGAGGCAGCACCAGGGGCCAGGTAATAGAAGCTGCAAAGCTCTATCCAGAGCACGTGGAAAGAAAAGTGGAAGCCCCTCCCTCCCAGTTCTTCCCTGGCTCCTCGGTCTTTATAGGAAGAGTGCTACACACAGGTGGGGGAGAGCAGAGAAAAGGAGCTAAATCCTTCCAGGTAAGGCTCTGTCCCTGACCCTATACAGCAGACTTACTGGTGTTAGGCATGTCTTTGAGTGGATAGCTGGATAATGTCATGCAGACATAGCTATGGAAACACAAAATCACTGCCCTCAAGTCTGGACGGCGCTAGAGTTTTCGAAGTGAAAGAGATAGTAGAGGTCGTTCGAGCCAACCTTTTCATTCTACTGAGACTGCATAGGTTGATAGGTAGAGAAGACCACTGCTCTTGGAGTCAGGAAGGCCTGGTTCAAATTCTATCTCAGTCGTGTACCATCTTTGTGACCCTAAACAAAGTCGCCTAGCCTCTCTAAGCCTCAATTTCCTCACTTGTAAAATGGGGATAATAATAATACCTTTCTCACAGGGTAGGATAAATTAGACTAAATATTTAAAACCTTACAGTGCTATATACTTGTTCATATGCTGTCTCCCCCATTAGAAGGTGAATTCCTTGAGGGAGGGACCTTGTGTGTATGTATGTGTATGTGTATGTGTGTATAATATATGTACATTAGTTCTCTATCTATGTATCTATCAACTATTTATGCTATTATTATCACTACTACTACTACTATTACCAGTGAGGAGACCAAGGCCCAGAGGAGTTAAGTAATTTACCCAAGGTTACACAGTTGAGCCAGGATTAGAATTCAGATCTCCTTACTACAAATCTAGTGTTATTTCTGTTATACTTGGATTTCTTAATCAATATTAGGTCTAACTATCTAATGAACTAATATAAATAAGAGATTGACATGCTGGTCATTTTGGATTTGATGGGCTAGTTTCAATTTTGTGGGGTCATCCCTTGTCTACTCATCCCGGAAAACTCAGACTGGTCAGGGATGATCAGTCCCTAGGAAATATGGCTCATATTTCAAAAATTCCCATAGGACTTAATTATTTCACAATGCCAAGTTACTAAATTATTGAGAGTTACACATGTTGACTAGTCAACACACTTTAATCCCTTTAGGAAAACCCACCTAGAAAGCCAAATTACAATCAGAAGTTTGCTTGGTAAATCCAAAACCAGAACAAATGAAGCTGATTGTCCTTCAGCGGTACTTATTTTCCCCTTATCTAGCCCAGAGCTATACCCTCCAAGCACAATTTCTACTGGACCAATTTTGCAGGGTTCCCTTCCCTCTGAACAATGCTGGACATACTGACAAATTCTTACTCTCCAATGTTTCTTTTTCAAGACTCCTTGAGTACCTTGTTTCTGAGTATGTCATTTTATTACCCTTCTTATACCTTAGCATCTTTTTTTTTTTAAGGTCATGGTTCTTAAAGTTACACCTTATTTTAGGTTGACTCCTTTCTGATGACAACCAGGGAGACACCCTAATCTTCTAAGGATTATATTAAAATCCCTTTATGGGATGAATAGTGCCTGGGAAATTTTGTGTAAAACAATAAATCCCATCCTTGGTGGAGGATTCAGTTAGTTTATCCCTTGACCTATAACAGGCATCCATCACCTCCTCCACCCCAATTGTAGCTTATCTGGGTCCTCATTTCTCACTTGGCCATTTCAATGTTTATCTTTCAGGTTAGAAGAGGAGAGGAAACTCAAATCAAGATTGTTATTCTTATCCCTTAAAAAGATTGAATCTGGGAAGAAACTAAGCTAATAGTCAAAATAAGAATTCAGATTCTCCATGAATATGTGTGCACCTAGGTGATGCAGTCAGACTGCAGAGCTTAGGGAAGAGTGTGTTCAAATTCTGCCTCAGACACTAACTAGTTGTGTGACTGTGGGCAAGTCAGATAAACACATTCAGCCTTAGTTTCTCCATCTGTAAAATGGAGATAATAGAGTAGGTTGCATATGAAAAACACTTTGCAAACCTTAAAGCTCTACATAAATGCTAGCTGGTTATTATTTCAGTTACCCAGGTGGCCTTGCATCCCATTACTTTGAATAACTGAAAGTGGACTGGATGTGAAGAGCTGTTTTCTTCTTGAATTTCTCACCAAGGAATCCCAGGCAATATGCACTTTAGACCGAAGCAAATAGCAAACACTAATAAGCATCCTAAACTTGATCACTTTATTACAAGAAAGGGAGTTTCCCCCCCTGCGAATAACTCCAGTGGGATCAACTGCATTTCAAAAAAAAAAAAAAAACCTCAAAACATAGGAAAAAAAAGTTAAATGAGGAAAATGAAGATAATTTTCTTTAAATGTCAAATCAGCATTTTTAGAATGCTTTCACGGTCATTGTTATGTGATCACCAAGGGAAAACCATTGACTCAAAATATGGCCTAAAATTCTCTGCCTTCTCATCTCTACCTGCTGGCTTCCCTGGACCTCATCATCTCATGTCTAGACTATTGTAAAAGCCTGATCATGGGTATCTCCCCACTGCAAACCATCCTCCATTCAGTCACTAAAGTGATTTTCCTAAAGCCCAGGTCCAACTATATCTCTTTCTCTGTCTCTCTCCAGTGGCTCCCTATTGACTCTAAGAACAAACACAAAATGTTCTGTTGGCATTCAAAGCCCTTAATAACCTAGTCCCTTCCTACCTTTCCAGCCTTCTTGCACCTTTCTCCCCAACACATATTCTTTGATCCTTTGACTGGCTTCCTGGCTGTTCCATGAGCAAAACACTCCATCTCTCAACTCTGGGCATTTTCTCTGGCTGTCCCCATTCCTGGAGCACTGCCCCTCCTCATTCCTTTAAGCCCCAACTGAAGTCCCTTCTTTCATTGGAAGCCTTTCCCATCCCCTATTAATTCTAGTGCCTTCCCTGTGTTAATTATTTCCTGCTTATCCAGTATATAGCTTGCTTTGTAGATTTGTTTTCATATTATCTCTTCTATTAGATGGTAAGCTCCATGAAGGCAAAAACTATCTTTTGCCTCTTTTTGTTTCCCCAGCCCTTTAGCAGAGTGCCTGGCAAAAAGTAGGAGCTTAAGAACTGTTTATTGATTGATTAATTGGCTTCCTTCAAATCCCAACTAAAATCCCACTTTCTATAGGATGCCTTTCCCAATCCCCCTTTAATTCTAATCAACTCTGTTGATTATTTCAGATTTATCCTGTATATCACTTGTTTGCGTATAGTTGTTGCATGTAGTCTTACCCATTAGACTGTGAGATCCTGAAGGGCAGAGACTGCCTTTTGCCTTACTTTGTATCCTCAGTGTTTAGCACAGTGCCCAATGCATAGTGTTTGCTTAATAAATGTTTACTGACAGACTGATTTACTATAATCTTTGCCAGCTGTTCATGGAATTCCATAGTCACAGAATTTCAGAGTGAGAAGGGACCTCAGAAGTCATCTAGCCCAGCCTAGAAAGAAGATACCATTTACTATACCTTGGATGTTGTAAAAGAGGATTACGGCTAATTATAAGCATAGGATATTTGGTACATCTTTGAATTTTTAAAAATATTTCCCTTTGCTATATTTGCCAAATATTTTGGTTCTAATTGGGCAGCAGGAAGCAACTTAGGGATTGGCAGGCTCTTTCCATCTGGGAGGAATCTGGGGGCAGTGATGAAAAGGAAAATGATATTTGAAAAAAAAAACAACAACATAATTGTAGTTATAGACCTAGCTGGGAAAAGTTTATAGTTAGAAGACTGAGGACATTTCTTGTTTTGTCCCTGTCATTCTTACTATCTGTATGACCTTGGGCAAGTCACTTAACCTTTGTTGGGTCTGTTTCCCCATTGGTAAAATGAGAGGACCATACCAGATCAGACCAGACCAGAAAAGGATATTGATGAAGTGGAGAGTATTCAGAAGAAGACAAGCAGGACAGTCAAAAGCACTGAAGTCCCTTTATATTAGTATTGGTTGATGGAACCAAGGATGGGGCTAGGGAACAGATGACTTAAATATGATGGCTAACTGCAAGTGTTTGAAAGGGCTGTCATGTAGAAGAAGTAATAGGCTTGTTCAGCTTGGACCCAACAGAGACAACTAGGAGAAACAGGTGAAAATTGAAACAAGGCATTTAAGTCAGAAGAACTTTCTCACGATTAGAGCTTCCTAATAATTCGGTGCTGAGTTCAGGTTCAGGTTGGCCTAGATAGCGTCTGAGGTCCTCTGGTTCAATGCTAAGATTTTGCGTCTCTATGACCAGATGACCCCTCAGATCTCTCTTTAACTCTACATCTTTGATCTATGATGTGAAACAATTTGCCTGTCCATCCTTCACATTAAAAAACTTTGGTGTAAGTGGGGTCTGGCTGCCATGACTCAGTTGCCCCCTGATGCTGCTTCTAGGGACCCTCTTTCCCATTGTTGAGTTCTACCTAGATCCTCCATTTTGGAGAAAGGCCCCAGGCCAGCCACCCCTCATTCTCCAGACTTAGCCACCATGTCTCAGCTGCCTCCTAACTGTTCCTGTGGGTTTTTTCCTCTCATTTGCAAGTTTTCCCTAGAATCTTCATTTTGGGGAAGTGCCTCAGACCATCCAGACTTGGCCCCTGAACAAGTACTTCCCTACCCTGCCTTTCAGTTTTCTTTTATGTATTATCCTCTTCTATTAGAATATAAATTCCTTGAGGGCAGACACTTTTTTTTTTTGCTTGTATTTGTATCCTCAGCGTTTAATGCAGAGCCTGGCACAAAGTAAATACTTAATAAATGCCTGTTGAGTCACTGGCAGAGGCACAGACCCAATCAGCTTGCCTGATTGATGCAACTTCGGCTGTGAAGCCAGAGTCCAGGAGAGTCACGATAACATGTAAGGGAAATGTTTTGGAAAGACCATGGAGCACATGCAGGTATTCTATAACTGGTTCTAGTCTGTCAACCAGGTGGTTGTGAGGAACCCTTTGTTTTCTATGGCCCCATAGCCAGAACTGGGAGCATCTTCAAAAAGGCTGAGTCAGCTTTGGCTGCCTATCTTAGTTTCATTCCAAGACACCTTCTTTTCATGGCACTCTGAGATATAGACAAGAGGCCATGGAGCGTTCTCTCCTTGGGGGCCATATAGTCCTGTGAAAAGATCTTTGTCCTTGACTTCTGCATTTGTCCTTCTTCCTTTTGGTGAAGGAGATTGGAGCCTCCAATGGTGTGAATTCCATAGATTCTCAGGAGGGTATTCTAGCATCCTAGTATTTCACAATCTCGATTCCAGAGCTAGCATTGCATCAATGCCCAGAGGAAGAAGGGATAACTTTCAGGAGTAATTTTTGGGACCCCAGAGGCAGACTTATCCTGCAGAGATACCATCATAGGATGTGAACTTGGGGGGACCAATGCTATGTAGAAACTGAACCAAACTTTGAGCCTACTCCCCACAGAGACCAGAGATCGATGTGAGGGAAAGTTTGCTCCCTAGGTATTGGGGGAAAGTTCTGTATGTTTTCTCTTGCTGTGTTTTTGAAGTAAATATCTCTTTGTAGAAGCTAATCAGTGTTAAGTGGTTAAATGGAACTGAGGTGCTAGTCCCTAGCTAGCTCTTAAAGATGGGGTCAAAAGTAGGCAATCAGGGCTCAAGCCATACTCTCCAATCCCCGAGGTACCCTAGAACCCTGAAGGGGTGATATAGAGAGGCTGGCTCTGGGAGAGTGTACTTGCTACTTTAGGAATCTGGAATACAATGCCAAATTCTAATCTCAAGTGGGGGGAGAAACAAAAAAGTTGGGGGAGGGGAAAAGTTGTCCTATTTCTCCTTGGGAAATAAGCCCTGACTAGGCTTCTAGATTTCTTTGCATAACCTAGTTTGATCTGAACCTCCTTCAAAAGCCTCCCCAGCAGTGTCCCTGCCCTCTTACCCTCCTCCTGCCCTGTGCCTATAGGCACAGACCTCCAAGAGAGGAAACAGAGGTTAGAGGTTCACCATAGCCCAGCAGGGTCAGGGATGTTTGTTCATCCCGTCACATACCAGCAATGGCATCAAACAAAGGCTATTCTAATCTGCACCTCAGCTTTTGTGCAGTCACCCAGAAGGCATCTGCTTTGAAGAAAAATGTTTTTGTCTGCCACATCTAACTCCCTCCGGGCCCTTTGCCATGTATTTTGGTTTCAGTTCCTGACCAAAAAGAAATTGCTACCTAATGGCAAGGAGACGGGATGGAGATGTCAGTATCTGAGGGCAGCAGGTTCTGTAAATGACTACCCTTCTCTAAATGTAGTATTTTCTTCAATAAATGTTTGAACAACAATCCCCCAGGACCCATGAAAGTGAAAATTCTCTTTCATTGGAATTATTCCAGTGCTTAATTACAGGACAGGATATAGTCCCTTTACTGGTTGAAAAGATGCTTAGTTGGCTTTTAAATCCATTGGGTAACAAAAGGGCCCATGCTGAGTGTCATGGCACTTCTCTAGCTTGCTGCTCCTGCGGTGGGTGTTCTGGTTTCATGCAGCCCCATTATACAATTATCTTTGTTCCAGCTTTCTCCCCACCACCCCAGTTTCAAGGGAAAATGTCTCATATGATGAACAAATGCACGCCCATCTTTCCCCTGACCCATTAGGACGTGGCAACCCCATGATTATATAACCTCTGACTTGATAAAGGAGTGGATTTTTTTTTTTAATTCTAAGGGAAATTTATCATCACAAAAGCAATAGGCTAAAAAGCCTTAGCTAGGCACAGGGGGAAACCCTTCATGGCTGTGGCTTCACCCTCTTATATTAATGTAAATAGTAAGTATTCTTTCTTCTTTGGCTTCTGAGCCTCTCAAAAAAAGGCTATCAAGTTGTAAACAGATTAGGCAAATAAGAGCAGGCAGTGAGCATGGGCAAGGGGAAGGAATAAGCATTTATTAAGTACCTACTATGTGCCAGGCACCTTACTAAGTGCTGTACAGATATCTCAGCTGATATCCACTGGGGAAAAAGACTAGCGGGCAATGGTGGGGGGGGGGGGGGAGATAGGGAGGGAGATGAAGAAATTAGGATCCAGAGTCAGACCACTAAACTTATGCCTACATTGGACCAAGTGGGGCCACCAAGTAGAGAGAAGCAATAGAAACACTGCTTCTTTATTATCAGACTTAATATAAACTCCTGAGCCAGAGAGAAGACAAATACAGGGAAGGCATTTTATTGTGTGAAGCCTTTGCTGTTTAGTGTCTCTGGAGCCAGGGCTCAGTCTAGCTTGTACCCTGGCAGAATTGCACAGATGGGCAAAGCAGATTTTAATCCCCTTTCACTGGTTTGGTCATTTGCACTTTCAGTGAACAATATTGTTCCTAACATCACTAGAAGTCGTGGAAAGAAGCATCCCTACCGTCCTCTGACAATGTGGACTGACAATCCTTATTCACAAGTCAATTAAGCTTAATAGGGAAATAAATAAAAGATAAATAAACTTAAGCAACACGGTAATTCTTCAACTTACACATTTCAATAATAGGTAAAATTTCCACATTAGCTTTAGCTTTCTATGGTGTGTATATATATATATGTGTATATATATATGTATTTATATGTATATGTATATATGTATACAAAGAGTCTCATGGTACAGTTCTTAAGGTACCTGATTACACAGTTCTATCTTTCATATTTCTTTTTCTTTTCTTTTCTTTTCTTTTCTTTTTTTTTAGGCAATTGGGGCTAAGTGACTTGCCCAGGATCACATAGCCAGTAAATGACAAGTGTGTGGTCTGAGGCCGGATTTGAACTTGGCTCCTCCTGACTTCAGGGTCACTGCTCTATCCACTGCGCCACCTAGCTGCCCTATCTTTCATATCTCTAAGGATTCAATTTTATATATCCTGCAAGTAAGGCTTTGACCTGATTAAGGTTCTGAATGAGGTTTGAACAACCACACTGAGCCTCAAATTGGTGGTCAGATGATTGATTTAATATTCACTCCCTTGTCAATTGTTCATAAATGACTCAGAGGGAAATTTCCATTTGGTTTGGAATCATACTATTCTTCTCTTTGTTAAAAAGGTGATTTTTTTCCAGTGAAATCTTTAGTATAAGTTTTTATTGTTTCTCTGATAAGTAATGTGTGCTCTGAAATATTGTTCGCTTGTGTTCCTGGTTCCTTTGATAGGAGAGAAGATGAATAAACTCCATCTCATGGTGGACTCGTGGTTTTCTCTCTCTCTCTTTTTTTTTTTTTGGTGAGGCAATTGGGGTTAAGTGACTTGCCCAGGGTCACACAGCTAGTTAAGTGTCAAGTGTCTGAGGCCGGATTTGAACTCAGGTCCTCCTGACTCCAAGGCTGGAGCTTTATCCACTTTGCCACTTAGCTGCCCCAATTTGTGTTTCTCTTGAACAGGTCAGTTCCAACTGTTTTCTCCTATTCCTGAATATTTTCATGAATATATCCAAAAGACAACAGAGCACCTTGGAAAAAGAAATCAAAAGATGGATCACATCTTATTTAAGCATGAAATATGCAACAACTGGCATCCTTGAGGTACAGTCCTGTCTGTGAGGGGAAGAGGAACTTTAGGATGCCTTATCCAACTTTTTAATTCTATTCCTCCATTCATCTGTCAAACTGATTTTCCTAAAGTACAGTCTGATCATGTCACCCCTCTCCGAATTCAATAAGCTCCAGTGGCTCCCTATTACCTCTAGGATCAAATAGAAAAATCTTCAGTTTGGTTTTTAAAGCCCTCCATAACGTGGCCTTTTCCAACCTTTCCATTCTTCTTATGCTGTACTCGTCTCCACATATTGCATGATCCAGTGACCCTGGCTTCTTTGCTGTTGCTTGAACAATACACTCCATCTTCTGACTCTGGGAATTTTCACTGGCTGCCCTCCATTCCTGGAATTCTCTCTCTCCACATCTCCATCTACTGGATTTCCTGGCTTCCTTCAAGTCTCACATTTTGGTGAAGTAAGAGATTGGCAGCTCTTTTCCCCCCGCCCTGCTTAATGGTATTTTATTTTTTCCAATTACATGTAAAAATAGTTTTTCACATTCACTTTTATAAGATTTTCAGTTCCATTTTTTTCTCCCTCCTTCCCTCTCCTCCCCCCTCCCCAAGATGGCAAGCAATCTGATATAGGTGATACATGTACAATCACATTAAACATATTAGTCATGTTGTGAAAGAAGAATTAGAACAAAAGGGAAAAACCATGAGAAAGAAAAAAAAACACAAAAAAAGGAGAAAATAATATGCTTCCATCTGCATTCAGACTCCATAGTTCTATCTCTGGATGTGGATAGCATTTTCCATCATGAGTCTTTTTGGAATTGTCTTAAATCCTTGCATTGCTGAGAAGAGCCAAGTCTATCAGAGTTGGTCATCACACAATGTGGCTGTTACTGTGTACAATGTTCTCCTGATTCTGCTCATTTCACTCAGCATCGGTTCATGTAAGTCTTTCCAGGTTTTTATGAAATCCACCTGCTCATCATTTCTTATAGTACAATAGTATTCCATTACATTCATATATCACAACTTGTTCAGCCATTCCTCAATTGATGGGCATCCCCTCAATTTCCAATTCTCTGCCTTAAGTTCATGGACTCCTTTTTTTTGTTTTGTTTTTGGTGAAGCAATCAGAGTTAAGTGACTTGTCCAGGGTCACACAGTTAGTAAGTGTCAAGTTTCTGAGGCTGGATTTGAACTCAGGTCCTCCTGACTCCAGGACCAGTGCTTTCTCCACTGTGCCACCTCGCAGCCCTGACTAAAGGCTTTGTGAAAGGCAATGATCTGCCCAATTCAGTTGTTGGGAATATTGCAGACATAATCCTTTTTCAGGTATAGGTTAGACTAGATGTCTACCGAGGTCACTCTGAATTTTGAAATTCTATGACTTTGTGAAAGTAGCAGAGCTGGGATTCAATTCCATGTGTTCAAACTTAAATTTTAGTGCTCTTTCCACCCCACCACAGTACAGCTGTTCCTTCAATGTTGGGAAGCATATTATGGCTGCTGAATTATCTGACCTTCTTAATTTTTTTCAGAAAACATATCCAATTACTTAAAAGGAAAAAAAAACTGTTGCTTTATATGATAATATCATTAAAACCCCAAAGTGAAAATTCAGGCTCTGGATTTTACTGAGTTTGTAATTGCTTGTCATTTGGTGAGAAGATATTTAGTGTGCATACAGAATGACAGTAATTTCATTTAATGTGTATAATGCCTTGGGGAGTAACAACTCCTTCTCCTTCTAACCTAGCCATGCACAGTGAAAATATTAGAACAGATTAAAGCCTACAGCAAGATATAATAAATATTAGAATATTTAGAGATTAAAGATATTCTCAAATATTCTTCTACTCTGAAGGCTTAAAAACTAAATATTTTTCAGAGCTAAAAGAATGAAAGCAAAAGAATTGATTAATCACTTACTGTGAGCAAAGCACACTGGGTGTTCAAATAGAAAAATTGGAGACAGTAGTCCTTGCTCTCAAGGGATTTGCTTTCTAATAGGAGACTGCCATAAGAGGTTTTACCTGGAAAACAGGAGGAAAGGTCCCAAGACCCTTAAGATACAGTAGCAAAGCAAATGGAAATGTATCTTCTCTGTCATTTCCACTTATAAAATCATATACTTTTTTGATGTTGAACCATTTGACAGTGCCAAGGACTTTGGAGGTGAGAACTTTCTTTTCAGGGTCTTCAATAGCTGTGGTTGTTGAAGAGATATGGGTTGAAGTACCCTCAGAAACAGTCACCAAGTCCTATTTATACAGGGATTGACAGTCGTAGGATGATGATTTCAGGGGCTAAGTGGGTAGCGGTTAAGGCAAGGCAACTGGCATGGATTAAATGCCTTCTATTTGCCAGTCACTGGAGATAGAAAGAAGAAGGAAACAGTCCCTGCCTTCAAGGAGGTCACAGTCTAAAGAGGGAGACAATATGAAAATAAGTACGTCTGAATAGAACTAGCAGTTAGGGGTGTGCTGCCACTCCCACATTGTTTGGATTCATTTTCCCATTAGAGGCAGGTGGTCAGCAGTTGGTGGTGTTGGGGGTGAGGAAGGTGAGCCCCTTCTTCACAGTGATTGCTCACCTCAATGATGGATATGTGACCCAGGCTAGGAGCTGGGCTAGTGGTCTGGGGAGGACTGTGATTCCCAGAGATCCTGGATTCAAGGTCCTGGACCATCTTTATCAAGGAAAAGGAGGTAGTGGTCAAGGTAGTAGTTGTGGTTGGACTCAGCTGGCACATGATGCCTTCTGTCTCTCCCCAAAGGTACCTTGCTTCTTCAGCTTGCTTGCCTGCATCATAAGTGGCAGTTGGCTGATAGTTGGTGGGGATGGTTCACCCCTTTTCCACAGGGGGTCCTGCCTGAGATGATGGCTGGAAGCAGGGTCAGTGACCTGGGGCCACTGCTATTCCCAGGGGTCTTAGGTTTAGGGACTAAGGCCGTCTCTTTTGGGATCAGAGGGGATGGGGTGGTCAAGGCACCAGCAGTGATTTATTTCCTCCCGTTTCTCTCTCAGGGTACCATGTTGCAATAAAAAATGCAATACAGCAATATGATGCCAGATATGCAAAGAGCAATTTGGATGTATTCAGCTATAGCAATGAACTGAGACTCATAAAAATACAGATAACCAAATGGTAAGAAGAACACTGGGGGCAAAATTGAATGATTTGGAAAGCTAGCTATAGCTATCACAATCATTCTCCATGTCTGCAAAATTGTTTTTATCCTTGGGTTTTAAACTCTAGTTATAGTACATATGAATCACTTACACCATAGAGTCACATCAATCACATCTGATATGTATTCATTCCATATCCAACTACAATTTTTGTTCTATATGCCTAGAATGAAAAGTATAACTAAGTTATTTAGGGTTATAGAAACAAAACCTTTCACCTTATTTTCATTATTCATATTCCTTGTTAGCTTTCTCTCTCAGTATCTTTCCTTTACCTATATAACCACTATTCCGGGCTTGGTAATGTGCTCTGCTAAGTATTTTTTCTCATGTGACCTGGTTATGGGCCACTTGCCACTTCCAATCCGCCAGTATCCAAAAGATAAATAGAATAGATAAAGCATTGGATTTGGAGCAAGATGACCTGGGTTTTCTGCCACTTTCTGCCTGTGTAATCTTGGGCAAGTCACTTCATCTCTATGGCCTCAGTTTCCTCAATTATAAAATGAGGAGATAAAACTAGATGACCTCTACAGTCTCTCTTAGCTCCAAGTCCTTTGATTAAATGACCTCCTGAATAAAAACCTTGTAAGTAAACAAGGCAGCTGAGGAAGTGGGAGTGAGAGCAGGTTGACAGGCAGAGCGTACCAACAGATTCACCCAAACACTAAGCTTAGTTAAGTGCTGGCAGTCATAGTCCTTGAATGAGACATTTAATTATAGAAGCTTGATGACTTCCCTTCCCCATCATAAAACAAAAGGCAAGAAAGAGTCCAAATTTACATTGGCAGTATCTCGACTGTGCTGCAGTAGCATGCAAGGCCTCCTGGGACTTGGCAAAGTGAACCCTGCTCCCTTTTGGAGTTTCACTTTACCAAATGAATCCGGTTCAATAGGAAAGCCAGTACAGAGCTGCTTTCCACTCCTTTCACTTCAACAGGGAAGGGATGTCCTTTATCACCTAACTGCTTGGCCCTGAGACAAGTCTCACACAAGCCGCACAATCCTGCCGCTGTCGGGGGCATCAGTTACAAGCTCTTCTTTCCAAGTGAAAACTCACGGGTGAGCCACTCACTCACTGCAGGATTAGTGTCAGAGCCAGAGGAAGAATGGCTTACATGGAAACATTAGAGCAGGCTTCTTTCTCTTGAACTCCCATGTTAATCTCTAACCTGGTCATCAGAAAGGCTTTCAAAACTGTGAAAATCAAGCAAGCAAGCCTCATAAACACAAGAAAGTATTATTATTGTCATGCTTTTCTCCAAACTTGGTGAAGTTGGGCCATCCTAGTATTGGGTGATTTAACTATTTCCCGCATTCTACTCTAAAGTAGCCATATATTATAAGAGTAGAACTTCACAGATTTTTCAGGACAGTATCAATTTCAAGAAAACAAAGTATCCTTTTAATGAGGCTTTGCAAAAGAAATACCTTTTGTCAGGCAATGTGTCCTGATTTGAGGTTCGGGAAACAGAGTCCCTGAATGTATGACATTGGTTTATTTTTTTAACAGAAGTCAATTTCATTTATTTCTGTAATGAGAATTTCTTAACATCTTGGAATAATTAAGAGACATGTTGGGGTGTTCCAAAACCAGAGTACAGATTCATCACTCCAACCACTAGGAAATAATAGTGTAAATAGGACCTGGTATTCAGGAGGACCAGAACATGTAACTTGAAATATGCCTACACACCTACAACTGTAAGTTAATCACCTGTCTTCTCTCAAAGTTTCCTTTGGGGTGGGTGGGGTAAGGGGAGACATGTCACAGTTCTTCACTGCAGGAATGATCTCACAATTCTTTTGAGGGGCAGGAAATGGGGAGGAGGAATTTAATTATAATTTATTTATCATTTATCAATGCCAGCTTGATTGAAGTGTCTGTTTTCCTCTTCAATTATAGCAATCTAGAAGAACATAGGGGCAGTCAAGTGGTGCAGTGGATAGAGCACAGGGCCTGGAGTCAGGAAGACCTGAGTTCAAATCCAGCCTCAGACTGTGTGACCCTGGGCAAGTCACTTACCCCTGTTTGCCTCAGTTTCCTCATCTGTAAAATGAATTAGAGAAGGAAATGGAAAACCACTACAGTATCTTTGCCAAAGAAAACCCCAAAAGGGGTCATGAGCAGTCAGACACGACTGAAAATGACAACAACAAACAATAAGAAGGACATAATGAATGAATGCCAAAGGCACTCACTGAATTGCATTTAGCCAATAGTCCAGTGTATAATATGCATCAGTTAATCAAAAAGCATTTAGCAAGCACTATGTGCCAGGTACTGGGGAAGCAAATACAAAGAATGATACTCCCGACTTACAAGAAATTTTCATCAAACAGGGGAGACAAGCACACATACAAATGCATACAGAATAAATATAAGGAGAAGAAATGCAAAGTATTTAAATCCAGGGAAGTTTGGGCATCAGGAAAGGCTTGCTACATCCTAAAGAAGGACTGGAACTCAGCAATGTGGAGGGAAGAAGGAGGTGCATTCCAACCATGGGGGTGCGAAGGCATAGAGAGGAGTTATGGTGTGTCTTGGGTGAAAAACGGAGAGAAGGCCAGTTTGGCTGAGTCAAAGAGTTTGAGGGTGGGGATAATGTACAATGAGGCTGGAGAAATGGGTTGGGACCTGGCTGTGAAGGGCTTTAAAAGCTAAACAGAGGAGTTTATGTTTTATACTAGAGGCCATACAGAACCCCTGGAGTTGATTGGAGAGGGGAATGCCATGGCCAGATTTGCACTTAAGGAGAGTCTCTTTGGCAGCAGTGAGTAGGATACATTGTCAGCTTCCCAGGAAAGTATAACACAGTGACCATAGCTAACCAATTTAATTAAATGTGCTTAACTCAAAGATACCTGGGGGAAGACAAGTGGAATAAACATTGGTCATTCCTTGCTTCCATTTGAATATTACACTTTGTCAAAAGAGGGATATTCCTCTTTCTTGGATCCCAAGTACTAGAAATTCATGACTACCTTTCTGCTGCTAGCATTGTTCCCCTCCCCCACCCCTGACTCCCTCCCCTCATCAATTTTCCTCATCCTCCCTCTCAATGGCAAAATGCCACCTGCCTGGTGTCTTAATTGTGAGGGCTGAGATTCTATTGTAAGATGCAGCACAGTGATCTAATGCATTCATCACATTCATTGCATTCGTGGTCCTCTCCCATGGGGTAGTTTGCCATCAAAAGTATTTCACCAATGTTGAACAGTAATGGAAATTAACTAAGTATGTTGATGTCATTTTTAAAATACCAGGTCAAATTCTGTCCTTTTGTCGGGTGCCCATGCGGTGACTTGACTGACAGAGCAACTTAAATACTCTAATTAATTGCCAGTTCCTATCTGGGTTTGACACAAAGACAAGGCCGTTCCATTTTATTCTTAGATTTGGGAGCAACATCATTTGCCTACAGTTGAGTCACAGGACTGACTTCCTCTAAGTTTCACTGTTTCTCCCCCTGTCATAAAGTGGTTTTGATGGTCCGTGTGGAAGCCATTTTAACTGATATTCTCCTCTGTTCCAAAAAGTACATTTCAATAGATAAAATAACATCAGTGACAAACTACCAGGATCCAATTGTGAATAAAAAAAGGAATGGAATGAGGTCAGACCCTGGGTCTGTTTGGGGGCAATTCTCAGCTGTTAGCTCAAAGGAGTTAGGCTGAGTTATTTATTCGGCCTAGAGGAAAGGGAGAAATATATTCTCCACTAAAAGAAACAACAACAACCAAAAAAAAAAAAAGATTATGGAGTTGATACTGCAAGACAGCTCCCATTTATCACCAATTGCTGAACTATAAAAAATGCTTGACTTTCAAACCTAATTAAATGTGAATCTCCTTAGAAAAATCACTCTCTAAGCTGCTTGCTCTGCAGATTTCATTATTTTTTTTTTCTTGTGCCTTCCTACAGCTTCTTCTGAGCTTTCTCTCAGAGCTGCTCAGTCTGCAGACCAATTGGCATGGAAGTCAGACTTTACAGCTGAAGGGACTCCAGGCTGCCTATGGCCAGTTAATGATGACTATGCCCATTTTCATAGGTAACACTGATCCCTGCTGTGTTGAGGCCATTGCTTACAGCTACCTGTGACAAATGGCCCCATCTTTCAATTCCTGTTATGTACTCCCCTTAGCACTCCAGGTTTCTTTCATTACCAAAGTTTCCACACTAAACACAGAGATTTTTTTTTAAGGCAATTGGGGTTAAGTGACTTGCCCAGGGTTACACAGCTAGTAAGTGTCAAGTGTTTGGCCTGAGGCTGTATTTGAACTCAGGTCCTCCTGACTTCAGGATCAGTGCTCTATCCACTGCACCACCTAGCTGCCCCTAAACACAGAGTTTTGAATTACAAAAAAAAAATTCAACTGTTGCAAGTATATGGTTAATGAGCAATGCACTTTCTTCCTCCAATCAACTATTTTCACTTAAAACCACTCCTGAAGAATGGCCTTGGTTGACTTTTGGGCATCAGGATAAGACAAGATTTCACAGGGACGTGTTCAGGATGATCAGATACATGGGTTCATATGGATGTAGATCTTTAAGAGAAGAAGCTGCCACAAGATTCTGAAAGAGAAAGCAAGGGAAGGACATCTGGGTTTTTAAGGACTTTCCAGATGCTTTTATCCCCAATGTTCTTATTTTTCGTAGAGAGATAACTCATGTTTCAGTTCAACTCACTCATTCACCAAACATTTATCAAGCATCTTTTCTAAAAGGGTTTTGGGGAAATACAAAGCGTAACTAAGACATGGCTCTCTCCTTACGGAGTTAGAATCCAGTAGGAGAACATGACACATAAAAAACAAATCACATTTGGCTTCTACTCTTCCCCATCCCCTGCCAGTTATCTCTCCTAGGTCTTTGAAAGAGGGGGCAACATGAGGCATAGAATGAAGCAAACACGTCTGTTCCTTAGGATTCCTATTTAAGGATTGCAAAGGACTTTTCAAAAATAAATAAGGTTATGGGTTTTGTTTTGTTTTGGTAGTACTCAGAATTTTGGTTACCATCTTAACCTAGGGCATCAGGGCCTAACTGATGTGTGCCACTTTCCATATATAAGTTGATAATAAAGTTCTATTTATAATCCATACTCCTGCATTCCTATCATGTCTAGTCAATGTATGGGATAATGGAGAACATTATAGGTGATACACTTTAATTAGGGAACCCAGCTATCAATGTCCAAAAATGTTCCACTTGGTTTTGTATGGTAAATGGTACCAGAAAGGGGACCATGTCTTATCTTTTCTTTATTATCTCCATGTCTGGTATACCATATTATGCATGTGAGCTGCTTGAGAGCAGAGACTGTGCTTTTTGCCTTTCTTTGTGTCCTAGCACTTAACCCATTGCCTAGTAGACAGTAGGTACTCAATAAATGTTTGTTGAATTGACTTGACTTAAATATTTATTGAATAACTATTATCTGGATCTTGATTTCTATCCTACAGAAACTTCTTTTTAGTTTGCACTGGAAATTACATTTATGACTCAGAATTAAACTAATATACACATTCTATCCCTCATCCCCAAATATAAATTAGTTCAATCAGACCCAGTATTATTATACAGGGATTTTTCATTGTTGTCAACAAAATTCAGCCATACTTTGTAGACAACAAAACTCAACCTGATCTTAAATGTTTCTTTGCTCATTACTGAATCTTCAGTAAGATCTGGGTCTCAGAAATGTCTCTATTGCCGAACTAAATAAAGGGTTTCAAAGTATCTCTCATGTGTACTACAGGAAGTGCCTCCTTCAGTGTTATGCATCCTGTTAATATCCAATAAATCCACACTAAAGAGGAGAAAAAGTACAGAACTGACCAAGGAAAATGGAGTTTCCTGAATGGGGAGGAATATGGCAAAATAAACTGCTACCTCAGACAGCTTGAGAGTGGCAGGGCTGCCAGACCTTTAGAAATCAATCTAGGCAATCCTCCTCTCCTTCCTCAAACCAAAACCCAAGTAGCTTTCAAGAATTTTACATTTTATAATTATAACCTCAAGGACACCATGTTGAAAGTAGAGTTAGAGAAGCCAACAATGTGGTTTGGGAGAAGGCCCAATGCTGTTTCCCCAGAGCTATTACAAGTAAGAGGTCTTGAAATAAACTGGGCTCTGCTATGATTGAAAATGTTAAAGCTGACCCAAAATATTCTTCTATGTGGAATGAGCTAAGGAGCTGAAAGGTCAGGAAAATAAGCAACCTTTCTGGCTGCTTTGAAATAACCAGATCCTAGAAAAGTGGTTCATTCCCCAAGTTATTTAAGCAGATTAAACCCATCACTAAACCAAGGCAGACAACTGTGGAGATAGCTGTTCAATTCAAGTCAACACACATTTATTAAATGCCTTTTTTTGGTTCCAGACATTCTGCCAGGCGCTAGGGCTACAAATACAAAAGCCAAACAATAGCTGTCCCCAAGAAACTTCCATTCTACTGGTGGAAAACAGTGTGTACACAGATAAGTAATTGCAAAATACATAGAGAGTGATTTTTTTTTTGGAAGGGGATGGAGGAATGGGGAAAGGCATCTTTTAAGAGGTATCATTTGAGCTGAACCTTGAGGATATAAAAGTTTAAGCCTCTCTTCTTTTCCTCTACCCTGGTTTTATTCTTTCTTCTGTGAGAAGCAGGCAGGGGTTTGTTTTTACTGAGAAAGAGCACTAGAGCCCCATAGACATGGATGGATTAAGACAGGGGCTAAGGCTTTGGGGAGGTCCTTACAAGTCAGGTACATATGGGTTAGGAGCTTGAGAGGGCTTCATGAACAGTTCTACTAGACTTCTAAAGAATAATCCAATAGCCCTTCTCTCAGCCTTCTCACATCAAGGAATCCTCACAACTTAGAAAGTTACTGACTTAAAAAAGTGAAGTTCTCTAACTAAGTCACAGAGCAACTATTTTGAGATTGAGTATAGGAAGAAAGAAGTATAATGTATGCCCCATCCTAACACTCACCACAACACTCAACTCCAGTCAACCAATAAGTCTTTATTAAGCCACTTTGGGTTTTGGTATGGGTGAAGAGAAGAAGAGAGCAGTTCAAAAGGGTGGTATGGAAGAAAGATAAAGAAAAGAAGACAAGAGAAAAATAAGCGAGAGGAAAGGAGGTGGGAAAGTCAAGAAGAGAAGGCAGCAAATGTGTTCTAAAGTGGTTTGAAAGTCTCAGCATTGAGGGAAGTATGAAGGGCTACCAATAGGAGTACCTTTACCCCTCATTACTTCTTTTTCAGGCATTACCTCCAACAGAAATTTATTTAGTAGCCTGAGAGAAAATATGTACATATATAAGAACATATGAAATATATACAAGGTAATTTTCACAGGGATGTACCAAGAGTTTGAGTTTTAAGAAAGGCTCAATGTAGAATATATAAGAAATGTTAGTTTCCAACACTATGGTATGAAAAATGATTGATGGAAAGAGAAAGCAGAGATAGGAAGACCTGTAAGGAAGTTTTTGTAAGTCTAGGAGTATAATGAGAGCTTTACTAACTGATGGCAGTAGGAATGGAAAAGAGAGGACATGTAACAGCAATCTTCATAACTGATTGGCTACATCCTAGAACCATGTGTGTTTCAGTGGGGTCTTACCCCAAATATTGGGAAGCTCCACCATATGCTTGCTGCTTTCTTCCTTCCAAAGCTTTACAATACTGGAGTAGTACCCATAAACTAAGTTCATCTCAATCAATAATTCACCTGCTTTCAAATTCTGAAGGAAGAAAAACAGTACAAGCAAAGGAGCCTGAGCCAACAGGTCTGCGACTCTTGGTCACTATGCATAGCTCTCAAGTCCTCTCTCCCCACAACAAAGGGCCACAGTACTGGTCTTTCTATTCAAAGCTCTTTCTGTGACCAGGGCCCAACGCCAACATAGGAAATGGTCACCATTCTCCCTGTTCTCCAAGGACTCAAGTCAAATTTACCGTTCAGCTCACAATTCATAATTATCTCCTTGTTGATTATCCACTTGGTGAACAGTTCAAAGTAATAATGTAATTCCAGGTTGTACTCTCCCTTCCAGTAAGCAAAAACTTCCATTGTCTTCTTCCCGACCACCTAAAGCAGGAATACCCAGAAACAGCAAACCCTCACTGAAGCACAGTGAAGGAAGAACAATACATTCCCCAGGGAGTTAGTTTATTCATCAAGTCCTTCACAAGAAAAAATGTGTGCAATCTGGTCCCTGAAAGAATATACTGAACTCCTGCCCACTGATAATACTAGTAATAAAAATAGCTTACATTTATATATCACTTAAAGGTTTGCAAAGTGGTTTTTACATGCATTATCTCATTTGGTCCTCTCAAGTCTATGGGATAGGTGTTATTTTATTCCTCATTTTGCAGCTGAGTTTAACAAGGTTTAGGAAGGTTAAGTTACTCAGGGTCACAAAGCTAGTAGATATCTGAGGTGGGATACATGCCCAGGTCTTTCTGACTCCAAGTCCAGCACTCTGTCTATGCTGGCTATCCAAGATGATGAGATTAATTTTAAAGAGACCACTAAAACTGCAAGAAATCACAAAATTAAGTTTGTGTTCACTGCATGGAGTGAATTAAATTAAGGTATGACTACACAAGGTGCAACTAAGGTGGACCAAGGAGCTTTGACCCATAAAGAGACTTTAAAATGTGATAGATTACCTTGGGAAGTAATGAGTCTCCCATCACTATAGGTTTTCAACTTGAGACCAGTTGACCTGAAACTGCTATCTCCAAAGTTACCAGTGATCTCTTAATTGACAAATCTAATGACCCTTTCTTAATCCTCATCCTTCTGCCCTCTTTGTAAAATCTTATACTTTTGATCACATTCTTCTATACCCTTTACATGCTACACCTCTCTCTTGGTTCTCCCCTACAGGTCTGATTGTGCTTTTTCAGTTTCCTTTGATGAATTATCTTCCATATACCACCCCCAAATGTGGATGTTCATCAAGTTTCTATCCTGGGTAGTTCTTTTTTCTCTACGTTTTCTCTTGGTTACCTTATTAACCTATGTGGCCTTAGTTCTCACCTATACTTAAGATTCTCAGATCTCTATGTACATGTACATGTTGTCATATATATGTAAATACCTTACAACCTTGGCATCATCCTCAACTTCTCTCTCTCTCTCTCTCTCTGTTTCTCTCTCTGTGTGTGTGTCTCTCCTCTCTCCTCTCACCCCCTAACAATCTGTTGTCAAATCTTGCCATTTCTCCCTTTCCAACATGTCTTACATCTGTCTCTTTCTCTCTAACCCCATGGCCATAATACTGATTCAGACCTTTATTTATCACCTCTTGACTAAATTATTACAATTGCTTCTAAATTAGCCTCCCCACTCTTATTCATCCTCCATACCACTGCCAAAGCGATTTTTCCCAACTATGTTACTCTCCCACTCATTAAATTCTAGTGGCTCCCTATTACCTATATCAAATATAAACCCCTCTATGGGGCATTTAATGCCCTTCATAACCTGGTCTCATCCCACCTTTCCAGATTTGTTGCACGTTGCTCCCTTTTATACACACTATTGTCCAACCAAAATAGCTTTCTTACTTTTTCACACAGAGAACTCAATAACCTGTATCTATATATTTGTATTCAGTGTGTACAACTCAAGGAGGTCAATGACAAAAAAGTCCTGTGTTTGACAAAATACTTAAATCAGTGCAGTTTGTGGCGACAAAAACAAAAAGCAAAAAACAAACAAAAAAAAATTATGGAAAAAAAAAGAGAATGCCCACCAATAGGGAATGACCAAACAAACTGTAATATATGAATATAATGAAATATGATTCCTTTAATGCACCTACCCTATCCCAACCACTGAGTCTTAGAATCTTGAAATTCCTATAAGACTCAGCTAAAGTGTTAATATTTAGATGAATCCTTTCCTAATCTCCCTCTCTAGATACTTGCGCCTTCTTCCTAAAAAGATCTTATATTTATTTTGTATATACCTATATATGTCTCCATTCACTAAAATCTAAACTCTTTGAGGACAAGAACTGTTTCACTTCCGTCTTTGTATCTCCAGTACTCAGCACTCAGTATGTGTTTAATAAATAGTTGCTTCATGGTTTGGAATATTATAAAGGGTATCCTGGTTCAGACATGGATTGAACTAGATGACCTTTGGGGTTACTTATAAATCTGAAAATGACATAGAGAATTTTCAAAAGAAGAAAAGTGGAATTTGCCAGTTCAAATGATCCCAGAAAATGCTCAGCTTTTCTTGAAGCAATGCATCCAAACAAAAAGACCCTCAAAGCAACTGACTTCAGACAAATCCTGTACCTAGAGAGAAAGTGAATTCAGAATAGAAAGTGAAAAGGAAATGTTTAGCCTGCTGTAAACTCAAGACTGTAAACTCCTTGAGGGCAGGAACCATGTATAATATTTTACTAGCTATTCTCATCAGCTAGGACACACTTGGAAAACATCAGGGAATTTTAACCTAACATTAACCATAGGAATAATTTTTAAATTGAGTAGACAATTATTTCTGTTAAATCATGCCTGGTGTTTTGAATTATCTGTGTAACTGTTTCCCTACAAGGATATCTGGAATTAAGTGTGTTTGGACTGAATGGCTCACATTGTAGGCCCCTATTCCTGTCACATAGAGATTTGACTGTAATCTCAGCCTGGCTTCTTTTCCCAATTTTATTTTTCAATTTAATAAGCATTTGTTAAGCATCTATTATGTGAAAGGCACTCCTTGAGAGCAAGGGCTTACTCTCTCTTCCTTTCTCTCCTTTTCAACTCTGTGTCCCTCAAGCACTTAGTGCTTGAGTAAATGTGCTTAAGTCCCTGTGAGTAAATATTTATAGCAAATATTTAGTAGTAAATATTTGCTGACTAATGAATGCTCACTTCCCCGAGGGGGATGCCATGAGGTAATTATTATGAAGGCACTCTGAACTCTTATCTTCCACTAATACAATGTTGGTGGAACTATGAATTAGTCCAACCATCCTGTAAAACAAATTGGAATGACTCAAGAAAAGTCAATAAACTGTAAATGTCATTTGACCCACGTGTCTACTATACTCCCAAGAAGATCAATGACAGAAAAATCCCATATATGACAGAATATTCATTTCAGTACTCTTTATAGTAGCAAAAAATGTAAACAAAATGGGTATCAATAGATCAGGGAATTGTTTAAAAAATATGGCAGATGAATGTAGTGTAACATTATTATACTATAAGAAATGACAAACCTGAAAAGCTCAGAGAAACATTTAGGTGTACTGATGAAGAGTGAAGAAGCTAAACCAAGAGAATAATATCCATAATGATTATAATAATATAAATGAAAACATCAGTAAAAGGCAGCTAAATTCAATATATTGAAATAAATAATTTTGTATTTCAAAGAACAAAGTTCACAACGCAAATCTCTCCTCTCACAAGAGAGACAAGGGACTATGGGCATGTCAGTCAGGGAACTAGCACCCTGTTATGTGACAGACACTGTGCTAACTGTTGGAGATACAATAGCAAAAAAACAAAAAACCAAAAAAACATAAAAAAAGCACTGCCCTTAAGGAGTTCACAGTCCAAAGGGGAGACAACATGCAAACAAATACATAAAATAAGATATACGCAGGATAAATTAGGAGTAGTCTCTGAAGGACGGCACTAAAATTAAGGAGACAGGGATAGTGTCTGTCAGAGGAGAGATATTGTGAAGGTGGAAATCACAGGATTTGACCATTGATTAGATATGAGGTATGACAGAGAGTGAGGAGATAACAATGACACCTAGGTTTCAAATCTAGGTGAATGGAAGGATGGTAATACCGAGACAGTAATAGGAAAGTTAGGAGGCTTTAGGTAGAAAGGGAAGGGAATGGAGAAAGGCAACAACATTTATATAATGTCTACTATGTGCCAGGCCCTCTGAATTCAGTTTTGAAAATGTTGAGTTTAAGATGTCTACAGAAAATCAATTTGAGATTTCTAAAAGGCAGTTGAAGCTGCAAGATTAGGGACTGGGAGAGAGGTTAGGGCTGGTCAAGTAAATATGGGAGCCATCTACATGGAGATGCTAATTGAAACTATGGGAGCTGGTTCTAAGACATCAGGGCAATTTTCCTTTATAATTTCTTGAAATATGATATTTAGGCTTTTTTTTTAAAAAAAATCATGACTTTCATGTAGTCCAGTATCTTAAATTATTTCAATTATTCTTCTGGTGAGATTTTCACATTTTCTTCTATTTTTTCATTCTTTTTGACTTTGTTTTATTGTTTCTTGATGTTTTATGGAGTCATTAGCTTCCACTTGCCCAATTCTAATTTTTTTTAGGCAATTGGGGTTAAGTGACTGGGTCACACAGCTGGTAAGTGTCTAGTGTATGGTCTGAGACTCAGATTTGAACTCAGGTCCTGCTGACTTTAGGGTCAGTGCTCTATCCACTGTGCCACCTAGCTGCCCCCTCCCCATTCTAATTTTTAAAGAGTTCTTTTTTTCAATGAATTTTTGTGCCTTTTTTTCCATTTGGCCAATTTTGCTTTTTAAGGAGTTCTTTTCTTCAGTAGTTTTGTGCTCCCCCCCTTTTTTTTTAACTAAACTGTTAATTCTGTTTTATAAATTTCTTGCATTGTTCTCATTTCTTTTCCCAATTTTTTCCCTACCACTCTTATCTCTTTCTTTAGCTCTTCTAGGAATCCTTGTTGAGCTTGTATCCAACTTGCATTTTTCTTTGGGGCTTTGTTCATAGCTGTTTTCACTTCGTTGTCATCTGCTTTTGTGTCTTTATATTACCTATCACCATAATAACTTTTAATGGTCCAGTTATTTTTTTGTTGCTGTTTGCTCATTCCAGCCCATTTCTTGACTTTGAACTTCAGGTTAAATATGGGCTCTACTTACCTGGTGATGGGGTGAAGCACTATCCCAAGCTTCAGGCTTTTTCATGCTGCTATTTTCAGAGGCAGGTGTGGAGGTCTATAACTTTTCAGTGCTACCATGGTGGGTATATTACAGGGAGAGGTGTGATCACTGCTTCCCTGATCTGTGTTCTGTTCTTTACTGGGGAGGGCCCCTGCTCCCCCTCAGTTGCTGCTGCTGTTGTCACAGCTACCTCCAAGGTCCACCCCTGGTGCTATTACCATATGTACTCCAGGTCAGCCCCTACCCTAGTGTCATAAATGTCTCCTTCTAATCTCTTAAGCTGTCTTGGGCTAGAAAAATGTCTCACACTGACCTTCTCTTGGTATGCCATTCCAGAATTTGATTTCACACAATATTTTAAAGTTGTTTGGAGGGAAATATTGGGGAAAGTTTGGCTGGGTTGCTGCCCCTACTCTACCATTTTGGTTCCTAGTGCCAAGGTTTTGTTTTTTTTTTTTAAAGACTTTCAAAGCATCTTCATGAGATACAAATTCAAAACTCAATAGGAAAAATGAAAGTCTTAGTGAGGGGCATTGCAGTAACTCCAGGCTTGGGTTACTTCTCCATGGAAATAAATGGCCCTGAGTCACTGAAGGCTCTTTTCTTGAGCAACATTGAGTTGTGATACAGAAAACAGTTCCTTTGGTGACCCAACATTAGCAATAAGCAAGTCTAGTCTTGTTTCTCTTAGATGCCAAGGATACCACAGAGAGATGACAGAGGGTACAACTCTACCACAAGTCAAAAAAAGTATAGTTCAACAGAAGTTATTCAATAGAAGTATTGTCCAATGCTAAGGAGCTTGCCTTAACAGGAATCAGATTATACTGGATTTCCCAATAGGAAGAGTCTGGGGATTCCCAAACCCACTTGGCAATTCATCTAATTCATGATTTTGGCCTATTTTTGGACCACATTGTCTTCACTTGTTCATTGAAAAGTTACTTAGCAGTCAAATAACTTAATTTAAGATTGAATTACCTTATGTCCTAAATCTGCCAGCATATGCAAAGTAAATGTCTCTAAGACACCTGAAGGAGTGTCCCCTGAATCACTTATAGATCTATTGACTCAGAGACCTTTTTTCATATCTGAGTCTTCTAACAATTAAGTGTGGTATAACAGATTTTACCTTGCCTTTGGTTTTATTTTTGTTCTTCCAGGCTGAAATGAAAATCTTTCAGAGAATAAGAAGACATGAGTCATGGCATGGGGTTTAGGGAGAAAGTCACGCCTTAGTTCTTTGGGCCAATGTGGAGTTGGGGAAGAGACAACAAGGATGAGTAAAATCCATAAATCATCTTTAAAACTCATGTTAGAAGTTAGCTGCAACCCTCTTTCCTCCCTACCTTTTTACTAGAATGGCCTGAATGATACAGTATGGTCTTGGTTCACTCTTTTCCTTGTCCTCAAGTTCACTCTCTAAAAGGTATTGTAATCCCATGCGAAACAACCTACCAGGAAGCAGGTAAGGGAAGAGATCTGAATCATCATTCAGTTAGCTATAGAACACATCTTAGATAAGTGCTGCAAAGACAGAAGGATAATGTATTTTAATGTACTGAGTTCTTTTTGAATCTCTCATAATGCCTAGAACAGTAGGTGCTTGGTAAATATTTGCTAAATTAATTAATCTAATATGAAAAATTGAGGGTTTCAGAACAAATGATGTTGCAGATACCTAATCAAGGTGACTGACAAAAGTCATGGGTCTAGGCTCCAAACAATGATCGACTCAATTCTTGCTATACCTTCAAAGATGGGAGTGGGGTAAGAGAGGAAGAAGCATTTCAAAAGCTAATTGCTGGTATCCCTGGCCCTCTGCCCACAGCTTGTACAAAAGAAGTTGGGTTTGGGGTGGTTTTTTTTTTTTTGCATATTACAGCAATTCCCTTCTATCAGGAGGCTGATAATTATAGTATTTATCATTCCCTAAATGGGGGAGGGAAGGAAAAGAACTGCCAGCTGAGAAATCCTCTCCACTTTACCTCTTTATGCATTTGCTCTTTTAAATAAAAGCTAGATAAGGATGAGGGGAGAGTAACGGATACCTTAGACGGGATACCTAATACTGGGCTGGGAGATCTAATCTGCTTCATGTTAATATCCCATCACCTTGAAATGCATTTTCCTTTCTCCTCTTCCTTCTCACCTCCAGTCTGTGTTTCTCATTTATCCCTACTACATTCTCCTTGACAGCAACATATTCGTTTAGTTGTAGGACCCCAATTATTTAAGTAGCTTGGTCATGTTCTTTCCAGCAAAGGGCTTTTGGAAGCACAGAAATGCAGAGTTGGGAGGACTCAATAACCTCTCGTGATTTTAGGGAACATGAAACATCATTACTATATTTACTGAGTGAAAATAGGCTATGTTATTCAGCAAGACCAGTGTTACTGTACAACAATCTTTAGTCATCATTAGGATCTAGGCCTTGCTTTTCCTTCTCGTCAGTCTCAGTACAATAATCATGGGCTTTGGAGAAAATTTAAGATAAAATCAAATGAATGAAGGTATAAGTAGTATATTGTTGGATGTAGTCTGAATTCCAACTTGTTCTTTCTGAGTTGTTTTATTAAATGGAAGAAATTGTGTGTGTGTGTGTGTGTGTGTGTTGATAGTTTCCATTCAGCTCCAAAGCATGAAGCCAGCCCCAGGTAAAATAAGTAGGAACCAAGAACAGAAATGTTCTGATAAGGTAGGGCTGTAGGAAAAGGACAAGTAGGATGCTTATAAAGCTTAAGGTCTAAAAACCTCTGACTTAGTCTCCTGGTATAACATAAAACTATAACTCTATGCCTTGAAAAGGAGATGGAAAGAAAGACAAAGATCAGCAATTGTAGCAACAGAGTAGGATTTTCTTCACCCAGTTCTTGGTAAGTTAGGATGTCTTCGAAAAATCATAGAGGACATGAAGGTCATTAGAGGACTGGAGAGAGGTAAAGGTCCCAAAGAGGAAGAAAGCTTTACTCAAACTATAGGTCACACAGGTTAAATTTAACTCCTGCAAAATGCTAAAATTAATTATTATTGCATAATTTGTGAGAACTTAAAAAGCAAAACAGTGATTACTATGAGCAAGTATGAGTTCAGAGGAACATAGAATTAAAGATCTAGAGCTGTAAGAGACCTCAGTCCAACCTTCTCATTTTACAGATGAGAAAACTGAGGCCTACCAAGATTAAATGAGTTAAGACATGCCACAAACCTCTTTCCTTTTTCAGCAGGGTTATTACTAAAAGGGTTGCAGGGTAAGCCATAGATATAGTTGCCCAGATTGCAACAAGGCATTTGACAGGTTTCTTGTGACATCCTTATGGAAAATGTGAAGTTGGGAGTACAGTTAGGTGGATTCAGAACTGGTTGACCAATCAAATCCAATGAAGAATGAAGTCAGGGGTGTCCAGCAAGGTGCCATGTTCCATCCTTGGCCTTGCTGTATGCAATCTTTCAATTAGTGACTTGTAGGAGGACATACATGCGGCATACTGATCAAATTGGTAGATGACATAAACCTGAGATGGACAGCTAATATGTTGGATGACACATGATTTAGTCAAAAAGATTGAGAAAGACAGCAATGATGTGCTGAGTCTAATAAGATACAATTTCTTCAACACTTTGATGGGTATGTGGCATAGCCAATGCAGTATTCCCTTCATGGGTACAAATTACAGTCCATCCTTGCCTTCTCATTCTTTGCAATTTTTCCCTGTGCCCTCCACAAAGGATCTCTCCAGATGCTGGTGGCTTTCCTGGAGGCCTCTTTATATTCCAAGAGAACTTATGGATCTCTTGTTCGACTATTTGTGTCAGGGAGATCATAGAGGAGGTTTTGTTCTGATTAATGAGTTGGACTACATGAGATCTGAGATCCCTCCCAACCTCGAGATTTTATGATCATGTGTTCTTAGTAAGCACCTAAAAGGTGTGAGGAAGGTGGTAGCCGAGACAGGAAACTAGTGACCAACTTTCAGCTCCACCCCTAACTAGCTTTGGTGAGTCATTTCACTTCTCTGAGCCTCAAATGGTGATAATACCAGCCCTCCCTATATCACAGGCTTGCTGCAAAGCTCAAATGAGATAGTATACATTGAAGTGCAAAGAACTATGCAAGTGTGAGATATTTTTGTTAGTAAGAACCATAACTTTTATAAGAGTCAAGCCTAATATAATCTCATTATTTATTATAGTTAAGATATAGGCCCATCAAAGGCATAGGAAAAAAAGGTTCATTCTTTGACTACAGAAAGGCCAAATGTATTCGGAGCATCATTATGGCATAGTGGAAAGAACAATAGACTTGAAGGCCTAGTCCTCTTACTTGACTAGGAGGCCTAGCTTGTTCTGACATTGACTAGCTATGAAAATCACTTTATCTTCCTGAGCTCAGGTCCCTTATCTGCAAAACAGGGATAAAAATGATTGTACTATCTACTCCACAGGGTTGTTGAGAAAATATTTCATAAACCTTAAAGCACTGTGTGAGAAGTTCTTATTCCATGATTGTGGAGCCTGGAAGGACCACTGTGTTCTACCTGGGGCAGGTATGTATCACTCAATCTGAAGTAGGTGGTGAATAAATCTGAGAACAGAACTTTAAACTATTCTAATGAGTGGCTTCAACACCTCAGCTTTCTTAAGAATATTCCTGTGCTTGAGTTCACTAAACAAAGAAATTCATTTCTAAATAAGATGAGGGGAAATCATACAATAATAGAAGGAAAAAGTCAGCTGTTTCTAAATAAAAGATTCTATGTACCAGAATTTAGAGAACTAATTATCTCCAGTTAGGGCTGCCTGTTGGAAAAATTGTCAAGTCAATAAAGGGTTTATATTTTTTTCAGGTCCCTCCATTCCCCTTTCTCCTTTTGGGTCCCATCCCTAGTTACCCCAATACTCAAGGTCTCCCACTTTATGTTACATCAGGGCTCACCCTTCTCCATGCTCCAGACCTCACCTGATTTTGCACTGACAATTTACCTCTGTAGTGTCACTCTCTCAGGGTGTTATCAACTGATCTCCAGGCTAATCTGGTAATACCTGATTGGCTAAAATGGTAATGACTTGGTGTTGTGTCCCCTCCCAGATCACATACTTGCAAATTAATGAAAGACTTTATGCTTAAATCCAAAGGAATAACTAGGGAGCTATTTTCAAGCTTTGAGGTAAACTAGCAAGCCAAGGATTTTTCATCAGTGTGGTGTTTCAGTGCCTTCCAAAGCACTGAAGTTACCATGATGGCAGCTTCTGATTCCAACAAAATGTAAGACTGACACTATGCTTACATCCTAAGAGTTCATGCTCAGAAGGACACTGGCACATTACTACTTATCTATGTGAGGATTCAAGAGGTCTAGAAGTCAAGTGAGAGGACTAGGGAAGGAATTGCTGATGTTTAGCCTGAAGAACAGAAAGATGTGGGGGTCAGTGGGTGGGAAGGAGGGGGAAGAGATGATTGCCTTCTTAGAATTCTGCAGCCAAATCCCACTTGCAATCCCTAATTGCCATCTTCCAATGGGAATGTTGCTGAGCTTCAACTTCCAAACTCACAAAACAGAGATAACTTCTGTGGCATCTACCTCACAGGATGGTTATAAGGCTCAAATTAGATTTTATGCTATATGCCCTTGCATATGTAACACACTTTGCAAATCTTCAAGTACTGTATAAATATCAACTATTATTTCTCTCCCCATCTCTTTTAAGATAAGTCCACTTTGATGCTCACTCAAGTATCAGATTGCAGGGGTTAATAAAGCACATAAGTGATGAAAATTTAGAGAGATGGTACATACTCTATGGCCTCTACAAATGTACTGAAACATGCTCCATCTCAGTTAGAAGGGAATAGAAACATTCAGGAGAGAGAAGAAAAGGGTTGACAGAGCTTGAATGGGCCCCAGATTTCCATCTCTAGAAGGATCAGCTGTGTTTCCTGCCCCATTGAGAAAATCTACTTCCCATTTGCCTGGGCCCAAAGCAGAACCTGTTAGCAGCACAAGAGGAAGTGAGAGGACTGAGATATGGCTATAACAGGGAGGCAAGTGATGGGGTCTGCCTAGGACTGAAATACTCCCCTAGGGGTTTGTTTGGTATTCTGTTCTGTGCCTACAGTAATAGTAGAGTTTCTAGGAAGAGAAATACAGGGGAACAGAGAAAACATACGATATAAGAAATGCTACTCAAACACAACCAATGTCCATATAGCCCAGAATTCTGCATCTGACATTGGCACCAAGAAATGTTTGTGGAATACTACGGTAGTGACTTCAATAAGGACAACCTAAAATGGCTATGGATATATGAATTTACTCATTACCTTTAAATTCATTTCTTCCAAGTGATTAACTTTCCCTGACCTTGTTTGATTTTCTACTTGGTGATAGAATGACAACTTAGAAGTTCAGTATTCAATTAGCAATGCATTTTGAACACCTTTGGTGTTTTATTCCAGGAAGTTGGTGGTTTAATGTATAGAGCACTGGGCCTGGATTCAGGAAGATCTGAGTTCAAATATGACCTCAGCCACTTATTAGCTGTGTGACCTTGGCAAGTCACTTAACTTCTATTTGCCTCAGTTTCCTCAACTATTATTGAATGCCCTAAGTTTCAACAGCTGGGAATTACTTTTTAAAAACCACACAGTTCAACGTTTTGAAATTAGGTTTGCCTTAAAGTAATATATCTGTATTTCATCATAAAGATGGAAAGTGTCCTTAGTTTGGTTATGCTTCATAGAAGTCAGCTCTTTTTTGGCACTGCTTGTATAGAAAAATGACACAGATGCATTAAGTACAAGGAACAATATAGAGACACACCAATATATTGGTAGGGGAGCATGAACAGTGTCACTTCAGGAGCATTAGGTCTCATATGTCACATCTTTAAACCCCATATTAAAACTAACAGGTGATTGACAGACAAGTTATTGGTAGAGACAAACATTCATCACCAAGGGATGGTAGTGAGGAAAAGGTAGAGTTAAAGAGAGTCAAAGAAGCCAAAAAATAGACTGACATAATAATTAAAAACAAAAACACTACGAAAGGTGTCAGAATGAGGGGTGGGGAAGACACACAGTCCACAGACAGCCTTACTTATGCACCCAGGAGAATGCATTTCCCCTTTGTTCCAATGGGCAACAGTTGAAAGTTATGAAGGTCCATGGGAAGGGCTGTTGAACAAGCTGCTAGGGGCTGTGACCTCATGGACCCTGTGCTCATTCTTAATCTTCTCTGTCCTACTGAATGGAGAGGATGTTGTGATTTCTTTGCATGGAATTGTCATTGCAAATAGAAGGGCCCTCTTTACAACAGACAAGTTAAGATCAGTGGTGATTCCTAATTGCAGAATGGGAATAATATGTATAACCTTTCTCAGATGGTTATTGCAACAAATTAGTGAATATAATTGAATGATGATTGTAATATTTGATCAGATGTTCTCTACAGGTAACACAAAGTTATTTATATATTCTATGTCCTATATACTTTTTGGTGTACACACACACACACACACACACACACACACACACACGCATGCAATCAGGACAGCAAAGGTAATGGATTTGTCCTTGCACTCTTGGTGCTCCTTGAGACCAATGAAATGCATTTTTAGGATAATAATTAAAATAAAAACTACACCCATCTATTTAACTGGGCAAAATTAGAAGTGAGATCTGGTCATGGAACAGAGTGATGCTAATCAGGTCCACACAGAAATGAATCCATGAATCTACATGTCCAACTGTGACAACCAGTTACAACAATATTGTGTCTATAGATACAGTGCCTCTGGTTTATTTATGTTTTTTTTTTCCATTTTCTCTTTGAAAATAATACTTGAAGAGCATACTTTGTCTAAATCTTATGAAGGGATATTGGGAAAAACTTGAGTAGTGCTGCATCCTGGGCCAAAAGGAAATCTAATTTCCAACATAAAAAAGATGACAAGGTTGTATGAAAAAGCCTCTGCACAGAGATTATTAGATTCACCCATTTAAATAGCCATATAAAGAAAAAATAAATAATAATCAATATATAACCACATAGCATAGATGACTCTCATAAAAATAAACAAACATACCATTGCAACAAGAAGAAGAAAAGTTTGGGAGATTCCTAAAGTAGCATGTACTATGCAGACAATTCAGGCAGGAATGAGCTCACCAGTGGATCTGAGTTTGCATCATTCAGCCTTCCCACTCACTCCCCCCACAATAATTTTCAGAGATCATAAGAATGTCAGTAGGTGGGCATCCCTCATTAAATACCTCACTGGGCCCTGCAATTGTCACTTTATGAGAAACCTCCAGAAGAATAATGGTTTCATATGAAACAAAATGAAGTAACTAAATAGTCATCTATCCAGTCCCTGACACTCATCCTTCTCAACTCTGTTGAGTACAGAACAAGATCCAAAGGTTCCCAGAGAACAGACGCGAGCTGGAGCTAGTTGATAATTAAATTTTCAGTGTGATCATTTATACCTTGGGAATCAGCAAATGCTACAAATGAGGGATTGATTTTTTGTTTTATGTATATACTTAAGAAAGTGATAGAGAAAATGTTGATAATGCAAATTAAACCTAAAAATGTGTCCTATTTTTCAGAGAGGGTGTTAAAAATTTGCAACACTACCAAGAAAGCCTTCCATGATTATGACAGGTAATGCTCATTTCAAGTGACCCAAGATCTTCCAGACCTATTCATACCCTTCAGTTTATTTCAGATTAGACCTAAACTTTTGAGACATAGTCTAGAGCTGAGATGGACCTCCTAAGACTGTTAGTAGGCCAAGAAATTCCTCAACTTAGATTCAGACTGCAGGATGTGTCTTGGGAGGACTAGCATATGTACAGGAAGGATAGACCCCAAGGTAAAAAATTCTGTCTTAATTAAACTTGCCTCCTATTTGATAGAGAAGCACCGTTGGTAAGATCAACTTTATGCTCTCCTTCATAACTGAATGAGAGGCCATGTAGTGCCCTAGTTTTCCACCACTAGCTACTGCTCTAAATTTGAGTTGACTCACTCTCACAGTGGCTGCAGTTGGGGAAAGTGTCTCCTGCTCATTAGCAATGAATAGAGCACTAGGCTGGAGTCAGGACTAAACCTGAGTTCAAATCCAGCCTCAGACACTTACTAGCTGTGCAACCCTTGGTAATCACATAACCTCTTTTGTCTCAGTTTCCTCATCTGTAAAATAGAAACTATAGCACTTACCTCCTAGGGTGATCGTAAGGATCAAAAAAGATAATAATTGTAAAGTGTTTGGCATAGTGCTGGCACATAAAACCAGTATATAAATGTTAGCTATTATTATTATTATAATTTGCTGCTAAAATGACAAGAATTGTCATTTAGAATAATGTTCATTTTATCCCACCTAAGAAAAGAGTGTATTACTTGCAATCACTGCAAGAACTTCTAAACTACTAAAAGCAAGGATTTTGCTATTCAACCTCCTTTCATGTCAGAGTACTTCTGTTGCATCATTTTCCCCCTTCTGGCTAAATGCTACGTATAGTTCTTTGCTTATCTCCTAGCTATGTCTATCATTTCTTCCCTAAAAGACAAAAAAAAAAAAAAAACACATAAGAAAACTGAATTTCCTACTGTACCTCAGCTGCTGCAGGAACTCTCTCTAAGATGTCTTACTCTCAAGAATCACAGGTCTGGAGGTGGAAGGGAGTTCAGAGACCATATAGTCCAACCCCTTCATTTTGTGGATGACAATACTGAGGCCCAGGGTATGCAGATTTAATTAGCATCTTGCCTCCAAAAAGTTCAAAGTGCTGAATAAGGTACAATGAAATTGAGTAAATTACATAAAACTGAAACCAGGAGGAGGGAAACTCTCCAAGGGTCAAAAGAAAGAAGATAGTAAGATAAATCCAGGGTCAATTCAAAAAGGAAAGACACTTTCCATAGGTCATAGGACTACGGTCATAGATCTACGGCTGAAGCAACCTCAGCAACCGTCTCGTCCAAACCTGTCATTTAACAGATAAAGATACTGAAGTCAAGGTTAAGTGACTGCAATGTCACAGACAAAGGAAAATAGCAGAATTGGGATTTGAACCCAGGTCTTCAGACCCCAGAGTCACTGCTTCTATATAGTATGAATATAGAAAAATACTGTTCAGGGGATTTGGAACTGAACATATCCTTGTTCATTCAGGTGGCTCAGGACACGCTATAGGTGCCACTCAGTAAGTTGCCAAGGGCCACGATGGTTTCATTCCATCCAAGGGAACATGCATAGCTAGCTGCTCCCTCAAGTAGAGTCAATTAAGGCAGGCTGCTGAGAGCCCTCATATTTTTTCCTTCCGTTCCAACAACGCCCAAAGGGCAATAGCATCAGGCATATATGATAAAATGAATGACCGACCAGTTCTACCATAAAACCACTTCACGAGTTGCTAACTTCTAAGTCCAGACTATGGTTTTTCAACTGCAGTAACTGTAGGGATATAACAACCAGCAAGAAGAGCGAATCACCTTTCTTATTCAACTTCTTTTCTAGACTGTTTTAATTCTCTAATGTTTACTATACTTTTTTTTTTTGCCAAACATGGACATTTTTAAAATCTATCAGGATGAGAATGCATGATACTAATACATCTTATTCTTCCACAGAAATATTTAATTTCTATCAATATAAGAAGTAGTCATATTGTTAGGTAACATTTTACTTGAACTCTGTTGCACTGAACTTTCAGGATGAATTGGGGGTGGGTGTGGGGGTATGGGTAGGTCGGAGCTTAGGGACCAAAGGACTTTGGAGCAAAGTATACAATTACTGAATATGCTTCCAGTGACCAGAATAGAAGCATGAGATGGTTTTATACAACCGGTTCCGATTTTCCATATTGTGTGCCTACAAGTGTAGCACCCTTTGTAAATGGAATGAAGACCCACTCTAGTATTCAGCTAGGCTGCCTTGGGAGAAAGTTTACACACACAACTAAAACAACTGCTTGCTTGATGCTTCATAAAATATGCTTTATGCAACCTAGAGCTGGCTTAATATACACCCCACTTATACATCAAATTTACTATTGTTATGTAGGAGTTGGAGTCAGGTTCTTAGCTCCCAAGTCATAAGGAAGAGCAAGGGCCTGATCCAAGTGTCCCCTAGACAGCTGAAATTGTCATCTAAAAATTAGATCAATCTATCAATTTCCCTAACAATGAATCCCACCTTAGTGAATTTTCACCCTTAAGGTAAAATATCCCAGAGAGACATTTCCTGTTTCATTTCCTTGTAATTCAGATACAGACTTGGCAATTGATAGTTATCACTGCCATAGGTTATTTCCTATTTAGAGATTAATTTGTGTTAAGCTTCTAGGAATATACCTTTACATTGTCTTAAGGTACTCTATATCTTTCCTATAGACTCAACTGAGAATTTTTTTATAAATACTTTTAAAAGGAAAAAAAATGTCTTAGCAAGCTCTCTGTTGCTTACAAAAGAGCTCCCATAATTTTTTCAAAAAAGTAAGCTTACTTTTAGTATTCAAACTGCTAAACATCACATATTCACAAAAACTTATTTTATACTCTATTTTAAAAATCAAACATAAGGCATTACATTGTCAAACACTTATTGTCATGAATGAGCTGGGTCCAGGAATTTTTAACATTTCGGTGAATTAGTTTCTTAACTTGAAAAATTAAGGTCTTGATATTTTCTTGCAAAGCCCATGATTTGAGGACAAAAATGTTATGAGTAGCAAATCAGAATCATAAACTCCTAGAACCTCGGGGTGGAGAACTCAGAGGTCACCTGGTCCAATTTTGACCCAAAGTACGAAAGCCTAGAATCCAGCTCAGTGGACTGTAGTTTAAAGTACTCACCTTCTTTCCCTTTTTGAAAATGGAGATGCCTGCCTGTCTTTGGTTTCATACTTCTCCTGTTCCCCATGATTCCTCAAAGATCCCCAACAGCAGTTCAGCAACCACATCTTATTGTTCCTAAAATCTATAAACCATATTCCCTTATTTGAAATATTTAAAATTGGTCCAACAAACATTCTTCAGAGTAGTGGTTAAAACAGAAACACTATAGAGGAATTAGACAAACTAAAAATCTGAATTTGCAGCTCTCTACAAAAGACATTGTTATAGCAGACATCATTATGGCAGATATATAGTATTTAAAAGCTGAAATTCTTGACGTGGAATTCCACAGCATCAGAACAAAATTCCTATAAAAGCTAATACATGGGAAATCGTTATTAAATAAAAATGTCTATTTTTGATTTATATTAAGCAGTTTCACAAAATACTAGACTAAAACCTAAAGCAAAACAGCAACTCTAGTAACAATGAATTATCATTACAAAAATGCAGAATAAATTGTTTGCTTACAAAAGCCAGATGGTGTCTGGCTAGAAAACACATATACTAACTGACTCATTATCGAAGGAAAACCTTTTGAGATTGTACCTAACATACATAGCATTTAAAATCCTTTCTTTTCCTTCTATTTTGTATTTTTCGCCCACTAGCACTTTCTGGAGTTGCACAATAGTGCTATTCAGGTTTGGTAGCAGTCAGGTTATTGCACTGAACTGCATTTCATACCCATCTGCCAATGATGACTTCAATTGCCTAACCCAATTTGACAAGGCTGCAACTCTTCCTTTTATTTTCCTTGGGGAAGGGTGTATGCTGAAATGAATTCTAAACATTGCTCTTAACTTATCTAGCTCATTTCCCCCTAACTTCACAAACATCATTCATTCAGTTGAGATATATCTGGTGCTTACTCTGGGCAAAGAAATATGTGGGAAGGGAGCAAGCCTTTATTAAGCACTACTATATGCCAGGCCCCGTGCTAAGCACATTACAAATATTATGTCATTTGATCCTCACAACAACCCTGTGAGGTAGGTGCTATTATTATTCTCATTATATAGCTGAGGAAACTGAGGCAGAGGACAAATGACTTGCCCAGGGTCACAAAGAGTCTGAGGGTGATTTTGTACTCACATCTTCTTGGCTCCAGGTCCAACACTTCATCCAACATGTCACCTAACTGCTTCAATACAGAAGAGAGGGCAATGAAAATTTTGTAAAACATTTCTCTATATTAGGACAGATTTTGTCTTTTGCATGATTTCTAAATAAAGACTTCTTTTTCCATTAAACTTTTTCTTGGGCAGTTTTGTACCAAAAAATATGTAATGCAACCAGGAAGTGTGATGTGTTGGAGACAGTAGTGGAGTAGGGGTGGAGAACTGAGTTCTGGTCCTGAATCTATCACTTAATCATGGTTTGACTTCAGCAAAATTATTTCACTGCTCTGGGCTTCAGTTTCCTAATATAAAATTAGTTTCCTCTGTAGAATGAGAGGGGGGTTAAATAAGATCATCAGCAAGGTTTCTTCAGTTCTATGATTCTAAGCTATACATATAAGAATGTTATAGAGGAATCAGTTTAGAAAAACTAGCCAATGAGTTATCTCAGTAAACAATGGTGGTCTCTATAACAATGAATATACAGCAATATCTAATTTGTCTGTTAGTCTCTTTTTTATGTTGGAGGGAAGGTAGTATATTTTTAAAGCGTAAAATTAAAATTTATTGCAGAGTATTTCAAAGTATAAGCTTAAAAAAGTATAATAAAATAATTTAAGAAGTCTTTTGAGCAAACTAGTAACAAGATAGTAACTATACTAGCAGTATAGTTTGATTTGAAAATACACCCATTGACCAAAAAAATTAATACACATAGCCTAGGTTAATCTTCAGACACTAACCCCTTAAAATGAAATGCATGGACTTAAAATGCTCCAGAATTTCAAGGTAGTTGTTAGTCACTACGTGCAATAAACAAAATCCATGCAGGAAGACTGAAATTCATGTCTTGACATAGAAGTGGTATCTGGTATTAAAACATGACGCAGCATACTGGAAAATGAAAAGGCTCTGTATGTCACGTATTCTGAACACACCCATGAAATATGAGACTGAACTTATGCCACTGAAGTGTTGGCAAAGGAAAAAGGAAAATGTAGGTTGTAAGAACATTCAGCAGTTGAGGAGAATAGAAGGGAAAAAGGAAAGCAGAATAAAGGTATGGATTTAGATTAATATTGATCGTTATGAACACAAAATTGCTTGAACAAATGGAATCTGTCTGCCACATTGTAGTGAGCACTTAAACCACTCAAACTTTGGTTCTGTGATTGCAGACATCACCAGACCCTCCTGAGGACATTATGGCCCCTTAATTCAGAGCTGCCTAGTTTTGATTTTTAAAATATTTTACATATGTATGTGTATATATATATATATATATAATACATATATTTATATATTTATTAATATAATTAACTTCATCAAATGCTTTTCATAAGTGTTCTAATCAATTAAAACAAAACATATGCCTCAACACCGATGAATTGGAAATCTGGGATTTCTTTTTATGATACAGTCTGAACATATAGTAGAGGTGAACTAAATGATTTAAATATAATGATGCTGTATTAAACACTCTGAAGAACCATGGGCATTTCTATATTAATCCATAATCAACCTGGCAGTCATCAACCTAAAAAGGCATTCCATTTCTTTATTTTTTTATTCGACAAGCAGCAATATCATGTTTGTCATTTTAAGGTAGATACAATTATTAGGTTATCTGTCATATTACAATATTTAGGTTTTTACTTTATGTCCTTTAAGATACATTAAAAAAAACACATCAACTGCAAACGTGAGGGAGAAAAAAAAGCATGGTACCCAACCAAATTTCCACATTTCAGCAATACTTCACTCATTCATTTAGTAAAGTTTTAAGAAATGTCATAATGACATGAGCTTGAAATATCTATAGGCATTTTCATTGACGCTCATGACGTGGCACTGGTGATGTTGTAAACAGCAGAAAAACAGGGGCTGCCAAGTGACCAACTATGGAGGCACAAGCCTGCTTCTTCCCACAGGAACACACCAAATAGTGACTGTTATGATCTTCTTAAAAGCACACCTGCAGGGCAGCTGGCATCATCACGCCACATAGCTATATTCATCTGCTGATGCTTGGCTTCTTTCAATGTACTGTTTGTCTATCAGAACTTCAATGCACTTCTTGATCATGCTAATGCTTGGGTTAAACCGAGCTCTTGACTGACTAATAACCTATTGAAGAAAAAAAGAGATTTAAAGTTAAGTAATTAGCCATATTAACATACAGTGTCTCAAATTTTTAAAATTTATTTTGTTAAAATCTCAGCTTCTGATCAAAAATCTCACTTTATTTTCAAATAATCATTGTTTCTATCCACCTCAGAAACGAATAGCACAAAGTTAAACCAATTTTTTACACCTTGTTACATAAGTAACCAGCTTGTTTTAAGTTTAGGAGGCAATATAACGGGAGTGAGTAGTCCTATCTTCTATCTGGTTCCCACCTCTTCATGTTTAGGGTGTTAATTTTAGACAAATAGTTATGAGTTCAGTCATACTGACTCTGAGACCCCAATTAAGAAAATCACTAACACCTAGGCAGATATTTAAATGAATGTGAAATTTATTCTAAATTAAATTTCATATAAGACCAAAATGATTATGAATGCAGTATTTTGTTATTTTGATGTTAAGAAATAGAGAGACCTACTGAAAAGATGTATTAGATGGAAGAGATAAGTGGGATTAAAAAAATCATTAATGACCATCACAAAAATCTGGCACTTGGCCTAGTATAATGTGCTTTAGGGGGTTAACCCTCCTTAAATAATTAATCAGACAAAAAGGCAATATAATTTGGTGAGATCAAGGACCATTGGTATAGTAATCTTGACTATTCAGTATAAGCATTTGTGAATATATGTGAACAAAAAGGATTATTCTCATTAAGATGCTAATAAGACACTACAAAGACAAATAATATTTTAAAGAAGAAAACTTAATTGATTCAGTCACATGACATTGTAGTCAAGAAATTACTGAAAATGAATTTAGCATATTACAACACTCTTATATTACACACTTCCATTTTTCTTTACCTCCTGAATAAGAGCATTATGCCGCAACACTTTTCGAGCTTTCATGATGCGAACGATAGCAGCCTGGAGGTACATTTTCCTGTCTTCATCTACAGCACTTCTCGTCTGCTCCATCTCCTATGTCATCAGGGGAAAAAAAAGTTGATAATAGATGTAAAGTCAGTAAATACTCTAACATATATTGAATTGTAATTCAAAGCTCAAAATTTAAATTAATGAATAATAATTATTGAATAGTTACTATGTGCCTCCACAAATTGCCAATGCCATATTCTCTGGTTATAAAAAATACTGCCTATAGATAATATCTGTATTTTATCACTCGGAAAAATAATTTTCCAACTTCATGATGGTAGACCCATTCAATTTAATTTAATTTAATTCAACAAACATTGATCAAGCACATACTATGTGACAGGTACTACACTGGAGATACAGTGATGAAAACGAAATAGTTCCGGACCTCAGGGAGCTTACATTCAACTTGAGGGATACAACCTGTACATAAACAAGTAAATCCAAAATAATTTCAAGAGAAAAAGTGTTAATAATGGAGGTAGTGAGTAAGTAGTAAGAGATTAGGAAAGAGCTCATATGAAACCTAAATTCTTCTTTGAATGAATAGAGATTCTGTAAGATAGAGATGAAAAGGGATTGTTTTTGGATAAGGAAGATCACTTATAGACAGGTACAGAGGTGAGTGATGGAATGTTAGGAAGAATAGCTAACAGGGCAGCTCGACTATAATGGCGAGTACAGGAAAGGGGCTAATATGAAATAAGAATGGAAACACAGGTGGGAATCTTTGTGGAGGGCTTTAAATGTCAGGCTAAGGAGACTGTATTTTATCCCAGAGGCAATAAAGAACCTTGAAGATCACTGAGTGAAGGGAGAATGTACAATCCATATTTTAGGAATATCAATTTGATAGCTACACGGAGGAAAGACTGGAGAGAGAAGCGTGTGGAAAAAGGGTGACAGATCAAGAGCTGACAGAATAGTCCTAGTGAGAGGTGAGAGGTCCTGAACTAGGGTTGAGGCTGAATGTACGTAGAGATGGGTATAGCTCTAAAAGATGCTCCTTACACCCCATTCTCCCTTTTCCCACTAAAATGGACAAAGCATCTGAACACCACAACACACACACCTCTTTTGCAACTCTCTCTCAAAGTAGGGCATGTTGTGGTTCATGAAGATAGGAAAGGATTAAGTCAACAAGCATTTATTAAGTGCTTACTATGTGCCAGGCACTGTGCTAAGCACTTCAAAGAAAGGCAAAAACAGTTCCTACCCTCAAGGAATTCACATTCTAACGGGGGGGGGGGGGGGGGGGCTTAAGAAGGGCTCCAAGCAGTAGTCCACTATTATTGTTGTTGTTAATAATAATAATAACTAGCATTTACATAGTGCTTAAGGTTTGCAAAGTGCACTACAAATATTATCTCATTTTGTCCTCACAAAAACCCTGGGAGGTAGGCAGTGTGATCATATGTCTCCCTCTATCTTGTTAGTAGGTTGCATTACTATCTCTATTCAAAATAAGGACACTGAGGCTGAAAAAGGGTTGGGTGACTTGCCTAGGGTCACACAGCCAGTGTCAGAGGCAGGATTTAAACTCAGATTTTCCTGACTCCAGCGTCAGTGCTATATCTACCGCACCACCTGGTTGAGTCAGTCACAAGGGTCTGACTCTAAGACCTTCTGACAGTTCCATCACAATCCAAAAGCAAGACCTTGATTTTGAGAAGCACTCATCTATAACAATGGAATTCCATTTCCTTGTAGCCACATGAGGTATGATGACATGCTGACTGCAGGAGAAGTGGTAATGACAAGCTCCCTAGATCTCATGAGCTTTCTGAACAGTTTAGATATCAACATCTTGCTCATGAGCTACATGTCATGAATCACTGGGATGAAAAAAAAATGTAATCTTTAAAGTCTTCAGGACCTAAAAAATAAGATTTTTACACATGGCAATTCAAGAAAATGCTTTTATCTAAAGCAAAAAGTAGCTACTAGAGATTAAAGAGCATTTTTATAATATAAATAAAATAATATAATAGATATTAAATATAATATAAAAGGTGGCAACTCTTTTTGGAAAGAACTGAGTAATAAAATTACACGTGGATTAAGAGATAAAGAAGATGAATTATGAAATTATTCCTCCAAAAATCAAAAATTTCTTGGGAGAATGTATAGGACAAACACTTTTTAAACTTAATGTGACAAAAAACTAGCTATTTATTACCAAAAGAGACAGTTGAATCTCACTTGTAGCTTAAATTATAAGGCTAATAATGTTAAATTATACAGAAAAGATGTGCTTAACATATCAATTTTAGAGTATAAATAAAAAAGGTTATGCATTATGATTTGTGTTTTCATTTGTGAAAGCCAACATTAATAGACTAGCTGAGAAAAGTTAAAAAACACTTGCCTGTGGTGTGTCTTTTTGCATTGACGTGGTAATTTTAAATTTTGTTCTTTTACTGCTGAAGTTCATATTTAATGAAAAAGTAGAGTCTGCATCTATCTCTTCCTGTATTTAGAAAGAAGACAGTTTATAAATAATATCACCATATAACAATCAGGGTAAAAAATCATAAAAATTAAGCATGATAACTAAGCACCAAACAACATTTATTTAAGTCTTCCAGTTATCAATTCTATTTAGCTTATTTAACTTAACAAACTATTTCTTTTATTCTTTCTTGTGCTTACATGTCAATTTAAGAGGTCTGGAAAATAAAACTCATTTTAAAAAAAAAATTAAAACTAACATTCCAAGATACCTTAATGACTTAACTTAAAACTCATTTTCTCCTCAGCTGATTCTCTCATTTTATTTTTACTGAATTTTACTGAATTTTAGGTAGGAGATATTTTCAGACACTTGATACACATAAACCATTAAATACCAAAGATCTAAACTTTATTTTCACAACCATTCTGAATGCTGCATAAAAATGTTAAATAATGTTATTTAATATTATATATAATATAATATATTATTTAATATATAATATAATATATTATTTAATAATAAATGTTAAATAATAATTACAATAAGGAAATATCTATAAATAATAATCACCACTATATGGGTACACTAATACTCCCATAAACACTTAATACCACATTCTACTTTAGTTCTTCCCATCATGAATTTTTCCTTCATGCTCTGTCCCTTTCATTGGGGACAGCCATCACATTTTTTCAACAGCTTAAGCACAAACCATCTCTTCTCAGATGAAAGTCATTAAACCAACTTGAGAATGCCAATTGCCCTTTAAAGTCCAAGAAAGGCAAGCTGATGTAGCAAAACTTTTGCCAAAATAGAAAACAAGTATTAGCAGATGGAATTTTCTCATTAAGAGTCTAGAAGTGCTTCCAAGCTACTGTTGGAATCATATTTAAATGCTTAATATGCAAACAAAAATCTATATTTACATACTATTCCAAGGCAGCAACAATAATGGAACATTTTAAAAGAAACAACTCACATTAATTTTATTTCAAATAGTGTAGAATAGTTGACATTGCGTTGAAGTTGTGAAGTGTCACCTTCCAGCCTGATTACGGCAAATAAAATTCTAATTACAGAATGTGTACTATATAGATATGCATAACTATCTGATACAAACTGTCATTACAGTATTCTGGACCTCAGTAAAATGCATCAAGGGGAAAAGTTAATTTTTCAGTTTTTAATTTTGTCATAAAAATGGAGCACTTGTATCACATTTCTCCCCAAGCTATGAGACACAATCATACTACACTTAGAACTTACCTTTTGAGAGGGAAAAGTGTGTCAGGCTATACAATCAATTTAAGTTTCTTACAAGTTATTTGAACATACTAGTTCACCTCCATCTTTTTCCTTTGCCATATAACATATGACAAAATACAAATAGAAATACAAATTAAAATAGGCCTATAAAGTCAATTTATCATAGAACAGTGTGGGTACTTCTACTTCACATATAAATTGCAATGGTTTGGAAATGGTTTTTGCAAGTAGCTGTGCCCTCAAATTTATCATCTGTTGGCCAACTTTCAAATGATAAGTCTCTCCAAACTTATCTAGGAAGGTCTTTGGTCAAAACCTGTATGGTCTTTGATTTTGGTCCAATATCAAGATCATTGCAGCATGGTAATATATGCCTAGAGTTTGTGCTCAAATGACATAGTTTTTATGAACCCTGGGGCACCTCAGTGGCATGAGGAAACATATATGTAGAACTTAAGTAAAAATTTTTCTTACAGAAAATCTACATTAGCGAAAGACTACTCATCTTATAAAAGTAATTTCTTTCAAACAGCAAATATGATTTCTTTAAATAGCATACTTTGCTCTGACATTTAAATTATGATAAGACATGAATTATGAGGTACAAAAGTAAGTTTTTAGTAGAGGTGCACAAAGTTTGAAATGTACAGAAGATTTCTGGTCATGCTCTAAATTATCTATAAAATTTAATTAGCCAGAATATAACAGTTAGCATTTATATAAAGCCTCAAGGTTTATAATGTACTTTATATATATATATAATCTCATTTGATCCTCATAACAGCCTTGTGAGGTAGGTGCTAATATTATCCCCATTTTACAGATGAGGAAACTGAGGCTGATTAAATGATTTGCCACAGCTAGTAAATATCTGAACCAGAATTTTAACTCACACCTTCTTGAGTCCAAGTCCAGCACTCTTACTCGCTATTGTATTTTGTTGTTGTTGTTATTGCACATTTTGATTTGCTGACTTTTTACTGTGCTAACCACAAAAAAGTAATGCCTATATGGACTGTCTTGGCTAAAACAAAGAGTCTGCACCTAAAATGTGCAAATCAATGAAGTTTATAACTCAATACCAATAAAATAACAGAATAAAGAGGCACACAAAGTAAGATGAACATATTAATGAAATGAACAAATGTTAATCAACATTTTGAAAACTAAAGCTTTATGCTATAAAACCTGTGAAAACATTATGAAAAAATAATAATTCATCTATATCTTTGAAGAATTAAAATTTTCCAGCTTTTTAAAAGACGAGACCAGATAGACATAAATGGCAAATGTGACCTAGATTAATAAATTATTTGATTATCATATTACATACCTTTTCTGAATCATGGTTAATCATTTTCACATCAAGTAATGATTTGATAGTTTTTGCCAATTCCTTTTCATTCATCTGTGTGATGTCATGAAGCTCTTTGAAACTGACGGTTTCACTATTGTTAAAAGCAAGTAGTACTGCCATTTGGTAGGTTGTCACCATGGCCACATAGGGTTTGGACAAATAATTCATTTTAACTTCACCTGCAATTAAAAACGATCACTATTATGAAGTACCAAGTGGTCCCAAATCAACTGAGTGATAGTTTATAGTTTTCATATAATGATTCGGCTAAGTTGTTCCACCAGAATGTTTTTTCCCCCAAGGGTTATCAAATAGTAGATACCATCAAACATTCCAAGAGAGTGGTTCAAAGTAATTCACAAAATACACTTAAAATGACACATGCACTTCCCTCCTGTGACGTGTAAAGTCTGCTTTCTATCATGAACAATCTACATATGCTATCCCTTGGAGTATCAAAAGTATTGTTCAGGGTCGTCTCATCAAAATCTGTGATGATTTTCTTATTATTACTTCTTTGAGAAAATAAGTAGGATCCAGATCTATGATTTCATAGATATAAAGAGATACAGGGAAACCCCTTCTTCCAATACAGATCAGCAACTGTTCTGCAACTTACAGTTTCAGAGGGTTGCCTGGGGCCACGAGAGCCTCCTACTAATTATAGAGGCCTTAGGGGTATTTGTGGAGGGCCCTGAGGGGGAGGAAAAATCATACAACAAAGTTACAACAAAATGTGATCTGAGAATTTTCATTTTGGCAAATACAAAAAAATAAATAATGATAATGCATAAACATGGCAGGATATTACAAGGTCTTTTCCCCCTACAATCCCCAGAAGCAGACTGGTTCTTGGGCTATCAATGCCCTGTGACTACATGTTTGAAGTCAAGGTCAAAGTACCATTTTGGTCCTCAAAATTCCAGTGACCTAGATAGAGGGTTCTCAAGAGAAGACAGAGCAGAATGATCACTGGATCTGGAGTCAGAGCACTCAAGTACAAATCCCAACTTTGACACTATGTGACCTTTAGCAAATTATTTCACCAAATCTATGGCCTCAGTTTCTTCACTTGCAAAATGAGGCAGTGGGACTAGATTATCTCTGAGATCCATGGTCCTACAGAAAGTCAATTCTGGGCCTGTATTGTATGACTCACTGCAAACTCACTGAATAATACAGGCAGCCTACAACTGATTACATGTATCCAAAAAAAAAAAAAAAAATGGTCCCTGGACCCTAGGATGGCCTCATGTACTTCAGAACCAATTCAGCCTCAGGAGTTTGTTACCAAAGTCACAACAATCACTCTCACCTGTGGTTTAAAAACTGGCAAACTACAAGTTGTTGCAGTGCCCCCAAGTGGTTCAAAACAAGAACTAATTTTAGGGTTCTCTATCCAAAGTAAATGTCATCCAATGAATCCATCTGAAGCTGGCATATGAGTCTGGACCTTTCCCCACTCTCCTCCCACCCCATCATGCATATTATGTATCTAGCTTATGCTTCTGTGGCGTCTGATGAAAGGAAAAGAAGAGGAAGTCTATAGTCTCCCTTCTATCTTTCCCTTTCAAATTAATGGATGATCCCTAACACAATTTTTTTCTCAATCTCTGTGCTGAAAACTGTTTGTTGTTCTCTCCTAGTTTCCTTTATAATAAAGCTGTTTAAACTAGAAGCCATAAAGTCCATAATAAGAACAAACCTAGTGCAAATGGAAAACAAGAATGAGAATACTGAAGCATTTCTTCTTCTCATTGAGTGCTAAAAAGAGAACTGAGTTAGAGCAAACCATACTGCACTCAAGGGAGTGAAAAGCAAATTAGAGACTGAACTAAGAAAAGGCTTTTCAGAACACATACCAATAGTTAATTTATTGCTGGGTTAGAACCATGTTACAAAACAAAGTTAAACAACACTATGCATAAAAAGCAAGTCTAATGAATTCTGAACTGATGCTAGTTGGTTATTATCTAAAGTGGTTCCTATATCCATGAATAAAAGTACTTACTATTCTGAGGTTTGTCTTTGTGTTAAGCTTTTATCATTACAGGATGTATGCATGCAATGTGTCTTGTGACTTCTTAAATAAGCATGTAAATTTATTGCTCTTTGATTGTAAGTTTTGATGTTTCACAACAAAGTAACTTACACACAGTTTCCTCATGGATTTTTAACATGTGAAATACTGAGTTAGTACAAGAAAATCTAAGATTATTGTATCTGTCACAGCATTTAGTACAATATCTTGTCCATAATTATAGTTCAATAAATGTTGAATTAAAATAAAAATCAAAATATAAATTCATAAGGCCAGAAACTCGAGTTCTTTATGTCTTAGTTCCCAGTATCAAAATGAAGAAAAAATATATGATGAAGTTTAAAATTAAATAAAAATAAAACAAAATCATAGACAAGAAATGTCAACTAAATGATCACTTAATAAGAATAGTAATCATGTCCTCTGCCTACTCCACAAGGTGTTACACAAACAAGAACACCTAACTTCTTAGATAAAAGATATGTTTTATTGAAATAAGAAACTGTATGCCTTCAATACAAATAAGGCAAGGAAATAGGTATTTCAGGATCAATGATGAAAAATTTAGTGCAATGGTAATTAACTGGATTATAATCCTTCTGTAATTATATCTAATAAAAATATAATACTGATATGCATTCATTCCTTAAAAAGACAGTTAAAGAATGTGATTCTATGTGCAACACAAAGTTTGTCCAGGTAAATTTTAGCAAATTCATACTGGTATTTATAATTGTCAGACTAAATTCAATTCAAATTACTGAACACCTATGTACTTTACCTAAAATATTAACAGCATTCTAAAGCCAAGGAATAGGTGAAATAACTCATGATGAGGGTTTTGAGAGGGAAGCCGAAAACATGAAACACATAGTCAATATATTTACTAGTATTGATGCATTAATTAATATATGCCACTGGTGGCTAGAAGGAATGAGGGAGAGTAGGAACTGCTGTAAATGATATGCTAATACAAATGTATGTGGTTGCTTAACCTTTTCTGTTATTTCCAAAGCTACAGCCAAGGACTTCTGAAAGATGCAATCACTTTTTCAAGCCATTACAATACCATACACAGCTGAAATGGCACACACACTTTTAGGGTTAAAAAAAAAAGGTAAAACTTTTACACGTGGCTAACATATGGTAAGAGTAATGGCAGTAAACTGAGTAGGGGGTAGACTGATAGACTCGGAATCTAGAAGACCTAAGTTTGAATCTTGCTTCAGAAACTCATTGGTTGGCCCTTAGCATGGCCTTTAACCTTGCTAAACTTACATCCTAGGGTTATGGTCAAGATTCAATGAAATCATGTATGTATGCCAGGGTAACAGCCACTGGCTGCTACCATGAATCCAGGAGGGCTGGTGAGTAGCCCAAAAAGGCTGCTTGCTTTCACTGATCTCCCCCTAATCTTTCCTGTTACAAAGTCTAACTGTGGCTGGGGTCTGGGATGCAAACAGCTATCCTCATTCCCTTTCCAGGATGTGTAAGCACAGGTCATTAAAGAACTACCCTGGCCACAACTGAAGATCTGAGAGGGCAACCAGGAAGAGGAAGAAGTGGTATGGATGGCTCCATGCAGGAATGTTTAATTTTGTTTTCCTTCTACTTCTGCTATGTTCAATAATCTATGTTGCCAGAATATGTTAAGTAACTGAGTCCAAAGTATGTATGGGGGGAGGGAGGAGGAGGTGGGAGCTTGGTCAACATGACCAGAGAGGAAAGGCTAGTTACAGCTTTACAACTATTGAACATATATTCCATATTTTTAATATGTTGAATACCCATTTCTTCTCCTAGGTAGCTCTGAACCCAGCTGGCATGGGTTTGAATTGCTGATTATCAGGAAGCTGGCAAATGCCCGCTGGCAGCCTAGTAGGATAGAAGGTGGATACTTGCATTGTTGATTTAAGGAGGGTGCCACCTGGTGGGCAATTCAGATATTGCACTCCTTTTTTGTAGGCTTCAGGAAGGCAGAGAAGAAGCCAATCAGCACTTGTGACACTTCACAGAGCCCACTGTAACATACTGCAATATATACAGAGCTGGCCTCAGAACCAGGAAAACCTTGGTTCAAGTGCTTCCTCTGGCACATACTGGCTGTGTAATCCTGGGAAAATCCCTTAACCATTAACACTTTAAGGCACTGGTGTTAAACACACATTGACTGTAATAAGGCTGGAATCCGATTAAAATATAATAGGGAAACATTTTACAAAACAAATAAAAATACAATAGAATTTAGTTAATGTTAACGTGTGGTTTTCTAAATCAATAGCTGGATCCTTATGATGGGTTAGTATCCCACTTCAATTTGAGTTTGACATCACTGCTCTAGGCCACTCTCTAAGGCTGTAAGTTGCAAAGAAATTGCTTGGGTAGAGAGAGTTTCCTTATCGGGGAGTTCCCAATACTGATGACAGTCCCTATCTCATCCCTGAAAGGCTGTAAGCTCCTTGAAGGCAGGGGCTGGTTTTTGCCTTTCTTTGTATCCTTAGTGCTTAGCTCAGTGCCTGGTACACGATAGTTATTTTTAAAATTCTTGTTGACTATATTTATATTTCAATTTCACTACTGACAAAGTGACATATAATTGAAGGGGAAACCCTTCATGATGGATTGAAGGTACGGAGGTATAAATATCTGGATCTAAAAAATGTGGGAATTTGTTTTGATTGACTGAATATTTGTTGTTAGAGTTTAGTAGGAGAGGTGAGAGAGAAAATAGATTTTTGTTCATTGAAAGGAATTAAATTTTAAAACAAAATTGAAAGAAAAATCTGGATATTATGATCAGATATGAAAATGGCACTCTACAAATGTGAATAGTTTCTACATACACCAAAATCATGGCCAATTAATTGGCTGAAGATAAAATCTAGGAAAAATTCTTGACAAAAACCATTCATATATATTAAAGTTTGTAAGAAGAATTTAGGAATGGATAATGATAAGCGGGAGTCTGTCCAGAGGAGTATGACCTGGGGTGTGAGAGGACTACAGATCACAATGTAATAGGGAGTGCTGAAAGAAGTGGCAATTTTAGTACCAAGATAGAAGACTTAGAGGAAACCTAAGCTATCTTTAAGTATCTGAAGGGCTATTATATGGAAAAGGATAAGACTTAGTTGATTTGGCTCCAGAGAGTAGAGATAAGAACAAGGGGTAGAAGTTTCAAAGAGTCAGATTTTGGTTAGTAGTAAAGAAAAACTTATCAGAATTATCCAAAAGGAGAATGGGATGTCTTAGGAGGCTCCCTATCTTCAAAGGCATTCAAGTAAAGTTTGTAGGACAACTTGGGAATGCTGTAGCAGACACACAGGTACAGGTTCGACTAACTGCCCTCTGAGGCCCCTTCCAATTCAGATATTCTGCAAGTTTGTTATGTCAGAAATAATTTGTACTTTACCTGTACAAAGATAATGTAACCATGTAAGCTTCCTTCCACTGAAATGCTGACTGTAAAATAATTCAAACTGTAAAACAAAATAAAATTTCAAGTGAATTTTAGGGACTGTAATTTACAGGCATAAGTTTATTCTCATTCTATTAGTGTCTTAAAATTTGTTATTCCTTCAATTTAGAACTAATAGTCAATGATTTTTACAAACTGAACAAAAATTTAAAATATTTCTGGTGCAATTAAGTTCTCACTACTTTGTGTTTACAGCTCAGCTTTTAAAATGCATAAAAAAGAAATAACATACAAATCAATACAATTAGAAAGATCACATATATTTATTTCTACAGTTGGTATCACTTGTAAGGTAACACCTAGCTTTTTTCAGTACTGTACTGATGTAAATCTCTATTAAAAGGAAACTAACGCTTCAGAATACTTCCCTTTACAATGATTTTGAATTACCAACCTTATCCTTGAATAAAGTCCTATTCCAATACCATATCATGGGTTCTTGGAGGCAATATCAATGTAGTATAAACTCTGGCATGTTTTATCAAGCTACAAAAACTATAAGTATGGGTAACAGATTCTATGTCTTTTGTTGAAGGATTGGCATGACTCTTTTTGGGAACGGGGGACAACTTATAAAAACTATCTACTAAGGCACAGAGAGATCAACACCTTCATCCGTGGATCAAGTACACAAATCAATGAAATTACAGATCCCTAAAGTTAAAGACCAACTTTAACAGTGGATGATGTAGATTTTAAATTAAAGTTACATTTTAAATATTTCTTATTAAAAACAGCTTGACAATTAAAAAACATGCAAGTATGGTTTTAAAAAATGAGATGGCACCTAATAACCCAGATGAAATAGAAATGTAAGTAACTTCTGAAAATAAAATTTCATCTTTGCTATTTCACTGAAAATCATGAAATCATGACTTATTTTATTATTACATTCAATGATATAATCAATATTACTTGAACACGAATGATGTGATAAATGCAATCAACATACCAGTCCTATACTTACTCTTGAACCAAATCCAGACATCACTATTAACACAAAAATATTTCTTTACTGTGAACTTCACAAATACCAAAAAAAGAATATTTCCATATACAAAGTACAAGAGAAAAAGGCCTATATGTAAGCCTGGTAATCTCTATTATGTACAGTTTGCTAAGTATCTGCACTTTCAAAAAAGCGTCACAGAAACACGAATAAACTGCCTGTTCCAAGAATTCAGAACACCAAGCTCACAAATTCCCCCTCAGACTGCTCTTTGCTAAAATCTACTTTCTCCTGCAAATGAGAAATGCTACAGGTAGGCAGGTCAGCTAACTGCGTGCTTTCCCTTCCAATCTTACTCATAAGCTACTGACAAGTGATTAGCAGTAAGTCAACCACACAATGGAAGTGAGTAGCCCAAAGTCCTGCAGGCCCCCAATCCCATGGCTGAGGCAGCATTCGCCATCTCCTATCCTAAGTCAACAACCAGCAAGCTTACCCATTCTACAACAAATGAAAAATGGATACCACAAATACAATCAGCTTTCTACTAGATCACACATTTGCAAAATTGCCCAAGTCTCTGACTATGATACATTATGAAATGTCTAAGGGTCCTGATGAAGTTAAGCTGTAACCCTTCAACTAAGGACTTATATTGTATTCTAGCGTGAATAGACACATTTTAACCTTGAAACTTTAAATGTCTTAAATGAACACAGTTTAAAAAAATCTTAGCAAAACAAAGAATTCTTTATCAAAAGTCTGAAGACAATTTTGAAACATTGTCTTCAAAAATTATTTAAATGGGAAAAAGGAGGTTTAAAATTGTACACTATAACTCTCCTGAAGCTACCATGCAGTATAATCTCACTGTTTCACTGGAACTAGCATAGTGCTCTTAATAAACTAGGTATCTGATAAATTATCATTAATGATAGTACAGAAAAAAATACATTTTTTTCATGCTAAAATTTTCTTTCAAGTTTAAAAACAAAACTCATTGATACAGAAATCAAGAAAATTGATAAACTCTAAAGCAGGGGTTCATAATCTTTTTTGTGTCATGAACCCCCTTTGGATCTCTATGGATCCTATGGCTCTCTTCTCAGAATAATCTTTTAAATGCATGAATCAAAATATACAGGAATCCAAAAGGAAACCAATTACACTGAAATATAGTTACTAAGACTTTTTTTTTAAAGTTCACAGACTCCAGTTTAAGAACCCCTGCAAAATGAAATACTAGATTTACAAGTAAATATAGTATTATATGAGGAATAGATTTGCAAGTAAATATGGTATTATGTGAAGAATAATTTTATACTTCTAACTATAATCTAGTAATGGTGGGATAAATTCTTAAAGGAAAAAAAACCCTGCAAATTTAGAAGATGAACATAAAACTGGGGCACGTCTATAGTCCTAGGCTCAGTCCATGAGAAGGCTTGAGATTCCTGCCTTTATTTCTCCTTTGTCAATTCTAAGAAGAGAACCTGGCTGTACTGTCACTATCTATTTAAGCTTCTCTAATGGCATCCACAAACGCCCTTAGGAGTAGTATTTTTTTCTTAGTATTTTTAATTAGGAGCATCCTTTCCCTTTGAACATCAAAAATATCACATTCGAATCCCCTGTCTTACACCTGACATTCTAAATCACATGGCATTGCTGAATGTACAACTTATCACAATCTTGGATATACTCCATTTTTATAAAGGAAGTAAGTCAACAAGTTTCCTCAAAAAAAAAAAAAGAATCCAACCATATGCAATGAACTATTCTACCTAAATGAACAAATATTTATTAAGCAACCATTGTGTGTCAGATAATGTATCAGGCACTAGGGATGTAAATACACTACTAAGAAAGTCTCTGTCCTCAAAGACCTTACAATATAGGTGGACACAACACACACAGGATTGATAGAAGAGCAAGTAAAAGAACTACTGAAAAGTAGATGCCAACCTCACTGTGAAACACAAAACATCAAGGGATGAAAATCTTTTTTTAGTTAAGATAGACAAGAAAGTGAAGACTTTTCAGTCCAGCCTCTTCTAACACCCCAGCAGTCATGACAGCTAAAGTATTTGCTATTACTAGCAACTCTCCCCCTATGCTGTTGCGTGAAACCCCTCAAAAAACATCAAACAACAGATGACTACTACCTACAGCAGAGGTTGCTGTGACCAGCTGTGATCACAAGTCCTCCGTGTTTTCTCAGAGTTGCGGGGGAGGGGTGGAAGGAAGAGAAACAAGTGGCTTGGACTACGCCATGTGCAAGGTTAAAGAGCTGTTTCTGTATTGATTTTAATATCATTGCCACATGTGAAACTGAAATAGGAACAGTAACAATTATTTTAGGCCTTCAGGATAACAAAATCTCATCAATGTCTAATTTAGGGTTGCAGAGGAAGACACTGGGAGCCACTAGTGCATTTTACGATTTTCCACCACCTTCCCATACAAAGTGTACACTTAAAACTAATCTTTCAATCAGAACATAGGGAACTGACTGTTATGCTATAGTTAATGAGCCACAATAATGTTCAACTGGGTTTTTTTTTTGTATTATTTTTAAGAGAATGGTTTCTACATGCATTGATGGTGTCCTTAATGAAAACATAAGGAAGGAAAAGTCAGAATTTTACAAATTATGTTCTACTGTAGTTCATATCTGTAGTCACACAACCAACTAAAGGTTATAGAAAGTATAAAAACCTGCTGTTTCTAATGTTTCATGATTTTAAAAATGAAAAAAATTTCCTGAGTAAAACACAATGAAGCTTGAAGATTCTCCTCAAAAAGGTAGCTCTTAAATTTATGTATTACAATTTTTATATGAGCTTATTTGAGAGAGGCAACTACAAAAGATAACTTTGCTCAGTTACGTTGAGTTTATACAAGTACCAAGCAAGGCACATTATTATTCACTGACCTGCAAAGATTCCCAAAATAACACAAAGTCTCCTGAAGGAAACTCATCATCTTCCACAGGGCACTGGAGGGCCCAACAGGAGCTAGCACTGAACGGTGCCCTTCCTCTCCCCTAACAAAACCTGCCCACTGCTCAGATCCTCCCCGATACTTTGAGTGTTCAATAGGTCCACTCAATGCCAGAAGTAAATAAGGAATCAAGATGTATCATTCAGGTACCAAGTTTCAGTTGCTTTTCTTAACTGCATTTAAAAACAATTTTAACAGTTTCAAGAGCTCTGATCAATCTATTAAAAGAAAAACTTTTTTACTTTCTCAATATCTACTTATCCAAAAATTAAAACATATGAAATACAATAACCTAAAATAGGAGAAAACGAGGCACTAAAATGGTGTAGATAATCTAACTGAACTGAAGGTAAGGCAAACATGAGTTGCAATTTTTGAAATTTTCTTACATTCAACAGATTAAATGTTTGATGTGCAATGTAAATGGTATATATCCTAACAAAAAAGATTTCATAGAGGAATAGTAATTTCCATTGGTTTATTTGTTTTAGAACTTTTGATATAAAAATCAGAGTTACATGGATATTACAATGTATGTATACTAAAGAAATTCCTCAGAAAAAGCTCTCTGCTGTTTTTTACTCTCATTGTAACAGTAATTATGATTTATCTTTTTTTTCCCAGAAGACAGTATGTCTAGTAAATTAAAAGAGCAGTAACTCTAAAGGTAGGAATCATTAAAACTTTCTGAGTTTTTTAACAAGTTTCCGGCTAACGTACCATCTGTACACTTTTTTCCAGTTCCTGAGGGATGGCAAATGTAGAGGAAGGAGACTGAGTAAGAGGCCATGCACCAGCCTGAAGAAAAAGGAAAATCATCTTTAAAGTTGAATGGTTTGTAATCTATCATTAAAGTAAATGCAAAGATAAATTTGCAACCAAAATTGTCTCCCTTCCAAAGCCTGACATTATAATATTACTTAATATCATAAAGCATTTCTTCCAAATAATGTAAAAAGCCAAAATTTGTCCCAACAAAACACATTCTAAATAAAGAACACATAAATTTAAAAGACTAATACACTGTTGATTTTAAATGCATGTAGTCTTCTGCACCACAACTGCTCTTGGATGTATGACAAGACATGAAAAAGTCCTTCTCATTCCCCACCCGAAGATGCCTGCTGCCAGATTCTATCAGTGGTGAAGAGTCCACTGAGCAGACAATTCAGGAAACCCTTCTCCCCAAGCCCTCCATTCCCTTTTTACCACTGGACACTATTCCCAAACCCCCAATCACTATTCCTGTGGGAAAGAACACAGAAAGCCCCCTAATTCACTTCAATCCTCAAGGATACTGGCCCATCCAAAAACATGTCCTTCACTTTCCCAAAAGTAAACAGCATCGGGTTGGCTGGACACACACACACACACACACACACACACACACACGGTTACTTATACCACTTAGACGAGAAAGGAGTCACTGAAAACAATCCTTTCAGTAAGTTGGAAGACCACTAACTAGACCTTACCATCTGCCCTCCTGCTATATTCTCCTGATTACTGTTGAGCACTGCCATCTAACCTATTTATGCACCTAAGGTCCCTTAGCCTCTGCCATTTGCCTTTGCAACCCTACCCTATGGGATACCAGGCTTTTTCATCTGCCTTACAGCTGAGTCATTTTATATGTGATATCTTCCTCAATTAGAATACGAACTCCTTGCAAGTAGGGGAATGTTTGGCATTTTTTCATTTGTATCTCCAGGGCTTAGCATTGCACTTCACACATAGAAAGTGCTTAACAAATACTTTTTCATTCATTCACGCAATCACTCACAATATTTTAAATTAATACAGTGTAAAAGTCTATTCATACCTGTAGGACATAGATTTGAAAACTAATTCCCAAATCAATTACAGTGTCCTGATTTTTTATAAAATTGTTGAATTTATTGTTGAGATCAGCACTGACATTCATGTCTGTATACATTCGATGGAGTTTGCTTGTAAACTCATATCCACAGGCTTGCTATAATGATAGATTTAAACAATATTATTCAACATGAAAAGATTTAGGTGGGATTAATAAGTAAAGCTGTTAGGTTATAAAGATGAAAGGTACATCTCTAGTAAAGAAACATCCTCTGAACTGTCATATTAGTTGCTTTCAAACCAAAATACTCAATTTTCAAAACTAATGTAAGGTCATTACTTCTCAAACACTATTTCCTCTGCTAATCTAATAAAATTGAAATGTGATTTAATAAAAAAATAGATGAAATAGATGACTATACACTTAAAAAAAAGCAAATATATCAGTCTATCACATTCATTGCCAACAAAAATCTCAGTCACTGGGGAGAAATAAATATTCTGTAGTATACAAGTGCTTAAAAAATGTTTATTGAATTGAATATGGACATAAGCAAACTGGAAAAAGTGTCATATTTCCAGTCAATAAAAAAAGTGCATTAGACAAATTTCTTTTAAAAGAGTGCAAAACATTTTAATTCCTTAAATGACTTATTGTGACCTTAACATTAAAAAATACAACCAAGTGGACTTGCTTTATATCAATTTCCATTTAAATTAATGAAGTTCAATGCACAACCCCTTAATCTTTTGGTCACTCCCTCTCTGATTCCATCAAAATCCTTTGTATCCATTCTCATTCACTTTTTATCTCATAGTCATAGCTCCTGTCTACTATATGCTAGCTGCTGGTGGTACAAATACAAAGAATGAAATAATCCCTATTTTCAAAGTCATTCTTTACATCCTATTAAAAATAGTTAGTAAACTATCACATCCAATTTTGTTTTTAAAAATTTCAGACATATTACAAACAAAAAGTGAATAACTAAGATATCAGTTTTTAATAGCAATGTCAATGATTATGCAATGAACGGGGAACATGCATTAATTGAACTGCACCCTAAAAGGGGGTAATTTCAAAGAATCTTTAGGTGAATTTTTTTTATAGATTGTAGAAGCCTTACATAAAGTGAATACACATCTAAAATTTGTTTCATAAATTTAACTTCTCAGACATGAATATATGCATTTTGAAAATGGTTTTAGGCAACATGCAAAATCGTTAATAGAGTACTGTTATGTAGTTCAAAAAGGGTGGTTTTTACATTACCTTTAATTTATTGATCATGGCTTCTTCAGAATCCATAGACATAGATAGGCCATGAATTAAACGTTTGGCCAACATTCTGGCATAAAACTATTGGAGACGAAAGAAGTGGTTATTTCATGGTAATTTCAAATTTTTGCATACTGTAAAAATGACAGAAACTTTACAACAATCTTTTATCTATCAAATTGTTGCTCACCTTTTGAAAAACATCTTTATCATCAATATATTTGAAAACAGTGATGAAGCTTGTGAGCTTGTCTTCTACTTCATTTTCAGTCATTCCTTTTGCTGATTTTTTAAGCAAGTTGTCACAGTACTTGGCAAGCTCAAAAAGAAAATTGAAAGTATGTTACTTATTATTCAATTAAGTAAATAAACACATATATCAAATTTTATTCATAAGTAAGATTATAAGTGAGATATACATTCTACTGTAAGGGCATTATACAGGATATAACACAAAATAAGTCAGAAAAACATGTCCTTCACTTTCCCAAACCATATATTTAAAAAGAAGTAAAATCAAAGAATAAACAAATTTATTTACCATATTTTAAATAACTCAAAATTTTAAGATGAAATAAGTTTACTGAGCTAAGTTTGTTATGTGTAAGGGACTATGCAAAAAACTAATTCAAAGTCAGTCAGGACTGCTTTTAAAAATGAACACCTTAAGTTTTTCTTTGGTGAATATTATATAATAGCACAAAAGTGCACATGAAATAGATATCAAAATCCATCTGTTCTGAACAAGAGGTTAAAGCAAGTCATAGGTCCTGGTCTCTATTCTTAATATATGACTTGATTACTTTATCTCAAAAAGCTAAAATGATGGGAAAAAACAATATTTTCTAATAGTGACATTTTAAATTTTGTCACGCTGTTGGCCTTCAGCATAATGAAATATTCTCTTCCTTACCAGTTCAGGTGCTTTGCAAATAGCTTTGGGTTCTTTATAATTTACTACTGATGTCAGAGCCTATATGGAAATACAGAATAAAAGTGATGAAAATTAATGTCAATTTTAAATGCAATTGCTATCAAGTTTTCTTTTTAATAATCCTTTGATTAAATGGCACTATGTGCAAGTATTAACATGTGGAGAAGTATCAGAGAAATTTGAAAATTCATGTAAAGTATACATTTATTTGCTTTCATTATCATAACAAAAATATAAAAGAACAATGGAAAAAGTTTCCAATCTAAGGCAGAACTACTGTGGTGTTTTGGAAAGAGCACTGGACTTTGTGTCAGAAGAGTTCTTCGTGGTAACCTCACCAGCTTCCCCAGGTTTAAATATTATTTCTATGCAGATGCCTCCCAGAATTAAATATCCAACCCTGGTCTCTTATTAGAGCTTCAGTCACATATCACCAATTGCCTACTGGACATTTCAAACTGAATATCCCAGAGACATCTTAATCTCAACATGCTTAAAACTGAACTCATCTCCTTTCCCCTAAACCCTCCCCTCTCCCAAACTTCCCTGTTTCTCCCAACGGTCCCATCACCTTTCTGGCATCTCAGGTTCATCACTTTAGCACTGTCCTGGACTTCACACTCTTTCACCCGACATATCCAATCAGTAGACAAATCTTGCTGTCTGTACCTTCCCCTCTTCTCTTACCCAAACAGCTACCACATCTTAGTTCAGGGCCTCCTCGCCAACCCTTTGATTATGGCAGCAGCATCCTAATTGGTCTGCCTGCCTCAAGTTCTCCCCACTCCAGTCTATCCTACACTCTGGTGCCAGAGGCATTTTCCTTAAGCACAGATCTGACTATGTGATGCTCTTAATCATTCAACTCTCATGCTTTCCTCTTGTCTCCAGGATCAAACATAAATTCCTCTGTTGAGCTCTATTTTAAAGCCCTACACAACCCAACTCCAACTTGTATTTCCAGCTTCATTGGATATTATTTCCCCTCCTGCACTCTTTAATTCAGCCAAACTGGCCTTTTCTTTGTTTCTCACTCGTGACATCCCATGTCCATGTGCCTTTGTGATGTATGTTCCCTGTGTCTGGAAGGCACTCCCCCTCCTTAGTGCCACCTCACAGAGTACCTCTTTCCCTTGAAGATGCAGCTCACACACCACCTTCTCCGTGAAGGCTTTCCTAATCCCTCAAATTCCTAGGGCCCTCCTCCTTCAGTTACTTTGCATAGATTGATATTTATTAACTCCATACTGATGGTATATATGGTTTTCTACGTGCCTCTTGTCTCCCCATTATAATGTAAGCCCATTGTGAGTAGGAATTGTTTCATTCTTGGCACTTGTGTCCCTAGTAGCTCCTGGCACATGTGCTAAATAAATACATGCTTAGTGATTGACTGATTGAAATTCCAGCTCTTCTACTTCCTATAACCTGCACCTTAAAAGACATGAAGAATCTCAACAGCCAGAGATATGGAGGGAGTTTATTCCTGCCAAGACTGCCTCTTCTAAAAGATGAAGGTAGGAGAAAGCACAATAAAGCTGAGAACAACTAGCAATCTAGGTTGACTGGAAAGGGACATAAGGAGTACAATGGTTGGAGAAGTAGAGGAGGTGGGGGTTTGCAGACAATCTGAAATGTCAGGCTTAGAAGTCTGTATTTTCATCTCTAGGTAATGGGACACCACTGAAGGATTTTGAGCTGGGGATTGACATAGTTAGACTTGTGCCTTGGGAAGATTATGTTGGCAGCTATGCAAAACACTGATTGGAGAGGAGAAAAGACTGGAAGCAGGGAGATCAGATAGAAGGCAATTAAAATAAAAAATTTCTAGAGTAACAATAACACTGTAAAGAAAACCATTCTGGGGGCAGCTAGGTGGCATAGAGCACAGGCCCTGAAGTCAGGAGGACCTGAGTTCAAATCTGGCCTCAGACCAGAGACTTGACACTTACTAGCTGTGTGACCCTGGGCAAATCACTTAACCCCAATTGCCTTAAAAAAAAAAAAAAAAGAAAGAAGGAAAGAAAGAAAGAAAGAAAACAATTCTGAAAGACCTGAGAATTCTTATAAATGCAATGACCAACCATGACTTCAGAGGATCAAAGATGAAGAATTCTACCCATCACCTGACTGAGAGATGATAGATTCAAAATGCAGAAGAAGACACACATTTTTAGACTTGGTCAATGGAGAAAATTTGTTTTGCTTAAGTATGCCTATTCCTTAAAACAGTTTTCTTTTTCTCTTTCTTATTTGGGGGGTAGGGGGAGGGGGAGGCTGCTACAGGCAAGAGAGAAAATAAATGTTTAATTTTTTAAAAAATTTAATCAAAACTTTCCCTATCTCTGTCAAAGTCCCTGCTATCCTTCCAGTGTGTCTCATGTTTATAAACAGCATTATCCCTGACTGCTTACTCTTCCTCACCTTACATATCCAATCAGACACCAAAATTCATAGTCTCTACCTTTACAATATCTCTTCCATCCAAGCCCTGCTGTCTACTCACATGGCTCCAGCCTTGGTTTAGGCCCTCATCGTGGCTCCTAGATTGTTGCAGCAGCCTTCTAATTGGTCTCACTGCCTCAGGTCTCTTCCCACTCCCTTATATCCCACATGCTGCTGCCCGATTATTTCTCCTTAAACATAACCAACTCCAACTCCAGTAGCTTCCTATTACTTTTGGAATAAAATATGAACTACTCTCTTTAGCTTTCAAAGCCCAACCTAACCTTGACCCAACCTACCCTTTCAGCCTCCTTTCCCACCCTCTGCAATCTGGACAAACTGATCCTCTCACTCTTTCTTATTCATGACACTCCCTCTTCCACCCCTGTGCCTTTGCACTGTCTGTCCCCTAAGCCTAGAATACACTTCCTCCTGACTGCTGCCACACAGGATTCATCTCTTCCTTCAAGTTGGAGCTTCAGCACTGCCTTCTACATGAAGACTTTACTGATCCCAAGTACTGGTGTCTTCTCTAAGAAGATCTGAAAAGTCCCACTTGGTTACACTCCTGTCTAGTAGACTCCATCATGAACATGGACCTCATCATCCAGTGACATTGCAACATCTTTGATACTCCTACCTTATCAGTATTCTTAGTACCCTTTTCACCTCTGATTGGAGGGTGGAGCAAGGAAGGAACAAGATCTTCCCAGTCTTCATTTAAAGAGGGCTCCCACAGGCAGCCATCTCTTCATTTCTCACCCAGTTACAGCCCTTTGGATGGTACTCTATCATGAGCATGCCCCCATACTGGGTACCCACACCCACACACACTCATACTTTCAGTTTCCTTTTCTGTGCTATCTTCTCCCATTAGATTTATATCTCTAGGGCTTAGCATAGTGCCTGGCACATTTTAGGTGATTAATAAATGTTTACTGACTACTGAAGAAACCCTGACCATCAGATGAAAGTGCTTGAAGGAAGACATCATATATTCTGAAAGGATCTGAGTGAAAACAGCTTTTTAGGGGCAAAATTAATTACTGATGGGACTTTTTAGGGCCTTGAAATTTATAGTCAATAGACTACGAATCAAAGAATCATTTGGGGACAACGGCAAAATTGTATACTGACTGTGTCATATTTGATGGAAATTTAGACTTTGGGTTTCTCAATTTAATCTAAAGGTGAGTCACTATGGGGGAGGGGGGGGCCTCTGAGGCAAAGCAAGAGAGAAAGGAGAGGCAAAAGAACCAGCAGGTCAAAATCAATGTTAAAAAGCATCATAGAGAAGCCAAAAGACCAGAGCCCAGCAACTAACAAAGGCAGAAAAGTAGAGTAGAGACATACATCAAAGTAGCATCTTTGAGTTGAACCTGGCTGCCTGCAGACAGAGAGGCTACATGGCTAGTTTAGAAGAATGACTGGAACAATGAGCATGCGCTGCAGTGTGAAGAGCTGAGTGGAGAAAGGTAGCCTTGCTCTCTAACACCATCTACAGCTTGAGAAAGAGTAAACCCCTCAGCAGTTTGCCTAGGGTTGCCAATTTTTGCCTTTACACCTTGTGATGGGGAAACCCTCCCGACCTGGAGAACACACCTGAATAGCTTTGCAGATCCCAAGCTTTAGAAAACTGCTCTTTACTGGAAAAGGGTAACATTGCCCCAGGATGCAGCCAAGGGAGCCAACCTGGAAAGCTTTGCAGATGCCAGGCTTGAGAATGCTATTTGCTAAAAGAGCTGAGCACGACTTTCTGAGGCTAGCGGAGAAGTAGGGTCTGGCAGGAGAGTAGAAAGGCCCAGAAGAGGGGCAAACAGCTTAGTATTGTTTCCTAAAGAGAACAAGGATGCCCAGGCCTACCTTCCAGAGTTGCAAGCTGCCCCAGGTACACACTTACTCCTACTCATGACTTTCATGGTTAGGTTTCTCTAATTTGTGTCTCATCTTCCTTAAGGACACTTCATATATTGGTGGGAAAGTGTGACCTAGGTTCACGAGTAGCCTGTTATGATTATTAGCTTTCTTTCTGTCAGTAAATATGTCATGATTAAGAGTTAAGGGTATTATCATGAATATTGTTTAAATAGAAAGTAGAGAGATTAGAGATCTCAAGAGCTATGTCAATACCAGTGGGTAATATGAGTATATGCCCCTCAAAAGGGTTACTGCCAGGACGCTGAGAGTTGTTAGAATGTGAGCTGCTTGAGAATAGGGTCTGTTTTATTATTAGTATTTACATCCCAATATCTGCCACATAGAAAATGCTCAATAAATGTCTGATGGACTGATGGATGCATTGCAGGGCTTACACAGTGCTTTGGAATCAAATCCAGCAATAAACACTGGAAGAAAAAACTTTATATATACATATTGTACATATATACATATATATACACACACACATACACACATATACAAGACTATTTCATATATTTTCATATGCCTAATCAATACCTAAGTGAAAACCAAATTTCATTTATTCATTTAAAATCATTATAATGTAACTGTTCTAGCCACATATCTATGGGAGTTCCATAAACATCATATTTCACTAAAAATGAACTGAATTCTATCTAAAACCTACACCCTTCCACAAAGGTTTACTAAAGAGGAGGTGTGGCATGATGGAAAGCCCTTAGAGTCAGGAGACTGGAATTGAAATCTCAAATCTTACTCTTACTAGCTATCTGACCATGAACAAATAATTTAACTTATCTGAGCCTTAGTTTCCCCATCCATAAAATGTAGATAATACTACCTGCACCATATCTTCTCCAAAGAATTTCTAAGGTTTTTTAAATTTCAAAGTGCTATAGAAATGTAAATGATTGTCAGCCCATTAAAGTATAAAATTTGGTCATTTTGAAGATATCCAAATCTATGTACAAATGGGCATAGGTCTACATACTGGCCAGAAACTTATTTATGTATTAATTTATTATTTATGTATTTATTTAAGCTAGACAATAAGCCCCAAAATACAAAGAAAAATCATGGAAGTTACCAAAAGAAAATTGATGTTATCAAGCTACAGATGGATAGTTATTTAGAGAAACTATGAATTTTTAACTCAAAATTGATATGAATTATTTAATTTACTAAAGTCAAACAGATTCCTCTAATTTCTAAACTTTGAACAAATCTAAAAGCTAGTTAACAAGTTAAAGTCTCTCTTTGACTTTTAACATTTTAACTTGTGAATTTACATGACTGGTCCAGACCAAGTAATCTCAATATTATGTACTATATCAACATTATCATTTTATTCAAAACATCATAACAATGTCACCATCAAGCTATTCTATATGTGAACACTAATCCACAATTCTGGGACAGTATGACAGATGATAAAATTATACAATTTTGTTTTATGCATTATAAAAATTACCTTATCCAGGGCACTCATGAAGTGCTGATCACCATTCAAAACAGTGTTGATAAGTTGGGCAAATTTGCCATGCACCTCCAAAACTGATTCCACAAATTGAGTTGGCATCTATAAATATTCAATATAAATCAAACAATTAGATATAAAAAACTTAAAATATAAATTAAACTTATGTTGACTCTATGTCAACTAATTTAAAGGGTAAATTTTTCTAAGCAAGCTATTATAAAAACATATTATGTAAAGACACATTAATATTTCCCAAAGAAACTACCTCAGGAATTTTTATGTGAATAGCCAACAATATATTAAAATACTTGAGAAACACTTCAAAATTTCTCTAATAGGCATTTTCACCAAACCATTACTATCTGACAAAATACCTCTTTGCAAAGGCTATAAAATTAATACTGACCACTGACTTAATTAAGTATGTTAGTGGAAATTAAAACAACTCTGTGGTACCATCTCCCACCTACCAGGTTGGCTAATATGACAGAAAATGAAAATGATTAATGCTGGAGGGGACGTTGGAAAATTGGGACACTCATGCACTGCTGGTAAAGTTGTAAACTGTCCAACCATTCTGGAGAACAATTTGGAACTATGCCCAAAGGGTTATAAAACTATGCATACTCTTTGATCCAGTGCTCCTAGGTCTGCATCACATAGAGATTAAAAAGAGGGGGCGGAGCTAAGATGGCAGAGTAAAAGCAATGACTTGATTGAGCACTCCCCCAAACCCCTCCAAATACCTGTAAAAAATGGCTCTGAACAAATTCTAAAGCAGCAGAACCCACAAAAAGACAGAGTGAAACAAATTTCCAGCCCAAGACAGCCTGGATGGTTGATCTGAAAGGTATATCACAGCGGGCGGGGAGAGGAGCACAGTTCGGCGTGGGCGCAGCAGACAAAATAGGCCTCAGCAAACCTGGAGCAGCCCTCAGAGGACTGAATCACCAGCAGCTGTGGTGGCTTCCAGACTTCTCAATCCACAAACGCCAAAGACAACTTAGAAGGTCAGTGGGAAAAGTCTGTGACTGCAGTGAGAGAGATTGGTCCCAGCCCCAGTCCCCGAGCATAGACTGTGGGGGAATTGAGTGGCTGATCAGAGGGGTATTGTAGGGATCTCTTTGTTGGTACAGGATTCCCTTGCTTTGTCCGTGCTTGGATCTGGGTCACAGTTCTGGGTGGTGGTCCTGGGGTAAGGAGGAGTGCTGTCGTGGTGGAGCTTATAGTGGTGGTGGGGAGAGAATACTCCTCACAGTTCCAAGGGAGAAAAGAGTGCTTGTGGTCACTCACAGACCAAAGCACAGGCCAGGAAAGGAGTAAATACTTCGCCCCTTATCATACCACCTTGGAAGAACTGAAAATTTACAGGTCCCTAGAAGTATCTCTGAAAACAGATGCCCAAAACCCCCAAAGCTTGGGGCAGTACATTCTCCACACTGAAAGCAGACCCCTACCTTAACAAAGAGTTTAAAAATCAAGTAACTGGCTGGGATCATGAGCAAACAAAGGCACAAAAAAAGTCAGACCATAGAATCTTTCTTTGGTGACAAAGAAGATCAAAATATACAACCAGAAGAAGACAACAAAGTCAAAGCTCCTACATCTCAAAGTCTCCAAGAAAAATATGAATCAGTCCCAGGCCATGGGAGAGTTCAAAAAGGAGTTTGAGAAACAAGTAAGAGAAGTAGAGGAAAAACTGGGAAGAGAAATGAGAGTGATGCAAGAAAATCATGAAAAACAAGTCAACAGTTTGCTAAAGGAGACCCAAAAAAACACTGAAGAAAATAACACCTTAAAAATAGCCTAATCCAAATGGCAAAAGAGGTCCAAAAAGCCAACAAGGAGAAGAATGCCTTCAAAAGCAAAATTGGCCAAATGGAAAAGGAAGTTCAAAAGCTTACTGAAGAAAATACTTCCTTAAAAATTAGAATGGAGAAATTGGAAGCTAGTGACTTTATCAGAAATCAAAATCCAAAAGAACGAAAAAATTGAAAACAATGTGAAATATCTCACTGGAAAAACAACTGACCTGGAAAATAGATCCAGGAAAGAGAATTTTAAAATTACTGGACTATCTGAAAGCCATGATCAAAAAAAGAGCCTAGACATCACCTTTCAAGAAATTATCAAGGAAAACTGTCCTGATATTTTAGAACCAGAGGGCAAAATGGAAATGGAAAGAATCCACCGATCACCTCTTGAAAGAGATCCCCAAAGGAAAACTCCTAGGAATATTGTAGTCAAATTCCACAGTTCTCAGGTCAAGGAAAATATTGCAAGCAGCCAGAAAGAAACAATTCAAGTATTGAGGAAACACAATCAGGATAACACAAGATTTAGCAGCTTCTACATTAAGGGACCGCAGGTCATGGAATATAATATTCCGGAGGGCAAAGAAGATAGAATTACAACCAAGAATCACCTACCCAGCAAAACTGAGTATAGAATAGAAAATTTGACTTTCAAATACAAGACTCAAGTGAAACATGAAGAGGTAAACAGGAAAGAGAAATCGTAAGAGATTTATTAAGGTTGAACTGTTTACATTCTTGCAGGGAAAGATTATATTTGTAACTTATGAGACCTTTGTCAGTATTAGGGTAGTTGGAGGGAAAAAATTATATGTGTGTGTGTGTATATATATATATATAGATATATATACACACACACACACACACACACACACACACACAGAGAGGGCACAGGGTGAGTTGAAGATGAAGGGGTGATATCTGGAGAATAAAATTAAGGGGTAAGAGAGGATTATAATGGGAAAAGGAGAAAGGGAGAGGAATGGGGTAAATTATCTCACATGATACAGACAAGAAAGGCTTTTACAGTGGAGGGGAAACGGGGGAAGGTGAGAGGGAATGAGTGAATCTTATTCTCTCAGAATTTGGCTTCAAGAGGGAATAACATACACACTCAATTGGGTATGGAAATCTATCTTACCCTACAAGAAAATAGGGTGGGAAGGGGACAAGAGAGCAGGGGGATGATAGAGGGGAGGGCAGATTGGGGGAGGGGGTAATCAGAAACCAAAGAGATTAAATAAAAGGGAGGGGTGAGACCTATTTGTACAAGAATATTTACAGCAGCTCTTCTTATGGTGGCTAAGAATTGGAAATTGAGGGAATTCCTATCAACTGGAAAATGGCTGAACAAATTATGGTATATGATTGTAATGGAATACTATTGTGCTATAAGAAATGATAAGTAGGATGACTTCAGAAAAACCTGGAAAGACTTATATGAGTTCATGAAGAGTGAAGTGAGTGAGCAGAACCAGGAGAACATTGTATATAGTAACAGCAATACTGTACAATGAATAACTGTGAATGACTTAGCTCTTCTCAGCAATAAAATGATCCAAGACAATCCCAAAGGACTCATAGAGAAAAATCTCATTCCCCTCCAGAGAAAGAACTGATGGTGTCTGAATACAGACCAAAGTATACAAAGCATACTATTTTTCCCTTATTCCCTCCTTCCATTCCTTCTTTTCTTTTTTTTCCCTTCCTTCTTTCTTTCTTGTTTTCTTCCACAAAATTACTAATATGGAAATATGTTTTATATGACTGCACATGTATAACCCATATCAGATTGCTTAATGTCTCAGGAAGAGGGGAAGGGAGGGAGAAAAAGAGAGAACTAGGAACTCGAATTAAAAACATGCTAAAAATTGTATTTTCATATAATTGGGGAAAAAATAAAATATTTTTTTAAAAAAAGAATGCTTATGGGTACTATAAAATAATAAGAAATAATAAATTAATTGCAAGAACATCAGACTATATAATTCAGTACACCAAGATTATTGTATCAGTTCTGCCATTAACTAGCTATATGATTTAACAAAAGTCACATCGGGGAGGGAGAAGCCAAGATGGCGGCATAAAAGCAGTGACTTGCTTGATCTGTCCCCCCAAACCCTCCAAATACCTATAAAAAATGGCTCTAAACAAATTCTAAAGCAGCAGAACCCACAAAAAGACAGAGTGAAACAAATTTCCAGCCCAAGACAACCTGAATGATTGATCAGAAAGGTATATCACACCAGCCTGGGAGAGGAACACCACTCGGCGTGGGCGCACAGGCCGCAGCTACCCTGAAGCAGGCCTCAGAGGACTGAATTGCAGGCAGCTGTGGCAGTTTCCAGACTTCTCAATCCACGAACGCCAAAGACAACTTAGAAGGTCAGTGGGAAAAGTCTGTTTCTATGGTGGTGAGAGAGGAGTGCAGGGTCCCAGCCCCATTCCCCAGGGTGGCGGCTGCTTCCTGAGCTTCCAGACCACAGACTGAGGGGGAATCCAGTGACTGATCAGAGGGGGATTGCAGGGATCTCTCTGCTGTTGCAGGATTCTCTTGGTTTGCTCCTGCTTGGATCTGGGTCACAGTTCTGGGTGGCAGTCTTGGGGCTAGGAGGAGTGCTGGCGCAGTAGAGCTTGTAGTGGTGGTGGAGAGGAAACCCTCCTCGCAGTTCCAAGACAGAAAAGAGTGCTTGTGGTCACTCATAGACCAGAGCACAGGACAGGAAAGGAGTAAACACCTCACCCTTGGTCATAGCACCTTGGAAGAACTGAAAATTTACAGGTCCCTAAAGGTATCTCTGAAAACAGCTGCACAAAACCCCTGAAGCTTGGGACAGTACATTCTCCACACTGGAAACAGAATCCTACCTTAACAAAGAGCTTATAACTCAAGTAATTGGCCAAGATCATGAGCAAGCAGCGCAAAAAGCGTCAGACTATATTATCTTACTTTGATGACAAAAGAAGATCAAAACATACAACCAGAAGAAGACAACAAAGGCAAAGCTCCTACATCCAAAGCCTCCAAGAAAAATATGAATTAGTCCCAAGCCATGAAAGAGCTCAAAAAGGATTTTGAGAAGCAAGTAAGAGAAGTAGAGGAAAACCTGAGAGTGATGCTAAAGGAGACCCCAAAAAATACTGAAGAAAATAACACCTTAAAAAATAGCCTAACCCAAATGGCAAAAGAGGTCCAAAAAGCCAATGAGGAGAAGAATGCCCTAAAAAGCAAAATTGGCCAAATGGAAAAGGAAGTCCAAAAGCTTACTGAAGAAAATACTTCCTTAAAAATTAGAATGGAGAAATTGGAAACTAGGGACAATTTGAGAAATCAAGGCACTGTAACATTAATTCAAAGGAATGAAAAAATAGAAGAGAATGTGAAATATCTCATTGGAAAAACAACCGACCTGGAAAATAGATCTGGGAGAGAGAACTTAAAAATTATTGGACTATCTGAAAGCCATGATCAAAAAAAGAGCCTAGACATCATCTTTCAAAAAATTATCAAGGAAAACTGCCCTGATATTTTAGAACCAAAGGGCAAAATAGAAATTGAAAGAATCCACCGATCTCCTCCTGAAAGAGATCCCCAAAGGAAAACTCCTAGGAATATTGTAGCCAAATTCCAGAATTCCCAGGTCAAGGAGAAGATATTGCAAGCAGCCAGAAAGAAACAATTCAAGTACTGTGGAAACACAATCAGAATAACACAAGATCTAGCAACTTCTACATTAAGGGTCTGGAGGGCATGGAGTATGATATTTCGGAGGGCAAAGGAGTTAGGACTACAACCTAGAATCACCTACCCAGCAAAACTGAGTATAATCCTTCAGGGAAAAAATGGTCATTCAGTGACAATGAAATAGGGGACTTTCAAGCATTCCTGTGGAAAAGACCAGAGCTGAACAGAAAATTTGACCTTCAAATACAAGACTCAAGTGAAACATGAAGAGGTAAACAGGAAAGAGAAGTCAAAAGAGACTTACTAAGGTTGAACTATTTATATTCCTGCAGGGAAAGATGATATTTGTAACTCATGAGTCCTTTGTCAGTATTAGGGTAGTGGGAGGGAAAAAAATTACATGTATGTATAGATAGATAGATAGATAGAGGGCACAGGTGAGTTGAAGATGAAGGGGTGATATCTGGAAAATAAAATAAAGGGGTGAGAGAGGATTATACTGGGAGAAGGAGAAAGGGAGAAGTAGAATGAGCTAATATATCTCACATGAAACAGACAAGAAAAGGCTTTTACAGTGGAGGGGAAATGGGGGAAGGTGAGAGGGAATGAGTGAATCTTATTCTCATAGGATTTGGCTTAAGGAGGGAATAACATACACAATGGGGTATGGAAATCTATCTTACCCTACAGGAAAATAAGAGGGGAAGGGGACAAAAGAGCAGGGGATTGATAGAGAGGAGGGGAAAATCAAAAGCAAACACTTCTGAGGAGGGACAGGGTCAAAAGAGAGAACAGAATAAATGGGGGATAGGACAGGATGAAGGGAAGTATACTTAGTTTTTCACAACAGGACTACTATGGAAGTGTTTTGTATGACTACACATCTATAACCTGTACCAAGATGCTTGCCTTTTCATTGAGGGCAAGTGGGGAGGGAGGAAGGGAGAAAATTTGTAACCCAAAGCTTTAAAAACACATGTTAAAAATAAAAAAATTAAAAATTAAAAAAAAAAAAGAAAAGTCACATGGGCTTGTTTCCCCATATACACATGTAATGTTTTTCACACAGCAAGCACTAGGCAAATATTTGTTGATAGATTTAAATATGTGAATTAGACTAGATTACTTCTAAGTTCTTTCCTTAGCATTGTGCCTAACACATAGTAGGCAACTTAATAAATGCTTGAATGAATTTTTAAAATGCTATGATTTGATGATCCTAACATTAGTGGTCAAGAGAAGACACATTAAAGTATTAAGCTCCAATAATCAAGAGCACAAAATTAGCTGTTTTACTATTACAGATCTTGTCTCTAATTTCCCCATCTAAATATGCATTTTTAAAATAAAATTTTATTGATATATTTTTTAAATTTTATTTTTAATTTATGGAATAAAAGAAGCATTTTCATAAAATAAAAAAAGATGATTGTACATGAAACTGCAAGTCTATTATGAACAACTTGCTATTTGTTTCAAATAAACAGCAAAATTATTATGTAAATTTCTTTTTTTCTTCTCCCCTGACCCTGCCCTAAAGATGGCTATCTTTTGTTTTTACAGAGCTGAAATTTCTCTCTAATTCTTATCCTCCCTTCCAGAGAGCCATTCCATACAACAACAACAACAACAACAACAAAAAAAAAAAAAAGAGAAAAAGCAATTAGTAAAATTAACCAATACATCAAAAAAATATGCTATGTTCCACACTTGTGGACCTCCCACTTCTGCAAAGAGGGAGAGAAGTTGTCTTCTCTTATTTCTTATTTGGGATCAAGCTTGTCCAGAGACATTTTCGATAATTTTATGTTCAACTCTTAAGACGGAAGTGCTACTCACCAATAACAGTGTATATAAACCCAAAAAGCACAACAAATAACGATGAAGGAAAAAAAGAATTCTGTAAGGAGTTAAATAAAGTAATCATGGCAACACCTGCTACATCTGATAATCTATCATAAGTGACTTTACTACATGATAAAGGTAAAAAGGATACAACATCAACCTAGACCATAAAAGGAAAGAACTGGAAGCCTCTGTACCCTCCCTTTCTTTTACTCATTGTGGATATCTAAGTATAACCTTATAATTACTAACTCTGTCTTATCTGACAAAGATAATATAAATCTCACTGTTTTAAAAATATTTCAAAAGGAAGCTATGAAATTCACTTCAACTGCATGAATGAATATTAATGAGTTCTGAACTACAACACCTATAATGTTCTAAATTCTGATTGACGGATAGATGGATAGAAGGAAGGAAGGGAGGGAGTATTTATTAAGCATATACTATGTCCAGGCAATGTGCTAAGTACTTCTGATTTGATGTTCTCAACAACTGTGGGAAGTAGGCACTATTATTATCCCCATTTTACAGTTGAGGAAACTGAAGAAAACAGGTTAAGTGACTTGCCCATGGTTGCATAGCTATTAAGAGTCCTAGGCTAGATATGAATTCTGGTCTTCCTCACTCTAACCCTCATACCCTATCCACTATGCCATCTAGTTGTCACTTAATATAATCAGTATGTCCCTAGATGGAATACAGAACAGTAGGATTATCTGAAGCTCTCTGAGAAATCAGGGGCACTGTATTTTGCTAATGGGCAGCGTCTTGAAATTTTGCAGCACCAAAAGAACAACAAAAACAAAAAAAAATCACCATAAAATAAGACAACAAGCTACTTAAAGTAAGCAAGATTTTAAAAGGCTTAGTATACATATGAAAGAGATAGAGTTCAGCTTCTAGATACCAGTCCTATGCCAAGGTCAGGGAAATCAAGCAGCCAAAGTATGAATATATGGTTATAACTTTTTAGAGTTTAGTTTTGTAGCACTCCCTTATTACTACTTGAGTTAATGCATTTTTCACAAAGGACAGTTCCCTAGAAAGAAACTAAAATTGTGCCTTCAACTCACTCTTCAAAATGTGGGAACTCCCCACAATTAAATTAAAAAGAAAGTTGAATATAAAGTGACAGTATTCCTAAGCTCAAATTTATACTTAGAATAAACTCCCCTATCGTTTAAGGGAAGGAAACAAGCATTTATTAAGTATCTCTTGTGTTCTAGGTACTGTGCTTGCTTTACAAACATTGGTCACCATGTGATATTGCCTCATTTCCTCCCAAGCCACACTCATTTTTCACTTCTGTAACTTCTCCAGAAGTGCTCGTTTGGATCTCTTTGGCCTTTCCCCCTCATCCTCCGGTCAGGCACTTCCTACACCCCAGTCCGCCCCCTCCCCCTTTTCCCTGTCCTTCAGCTTTCTTTTGTGTGTTGTCTTCCCCTATTTGGTTATAAACTCCCTGAAGGCAAGGACTCTCTATCTTTTTTCATATTCACATCCCTAGCACTTATATAGTGCCTTGCACGTAGTAGGCAAGAAAAGGCAGAACTGAAATTGAAATCCAGTCCTAAGCCTCCATTTCCCGCAGATCCAGGACAAGAAATATTAAAGTCCCTGAGCAAGACTAAGACACTCAATTATATCAGTCTTAAGGAGGTGACATTAGGTTTTACCTGAACAAAGGAAGACTGCCAATAGTTTAGGAGGTATAAGAAGACAGTAGGTGAATTAGTTTGGTAAGCTGTAGCAACATTCAGACCTGATTTTTTTTTAGTGTTTTCATAATTTCATTTCAAAAAATGTTTTCCTTGTAAATTCCATGTCATTTATTTTATGCATTTCAAAACATCCTGAAAAAGGGTCCAAAGCCTTTACCAGACTGATAAAGGGGGCCATGACATGAAAAAGGTTAAGAACCTCTGCCTGAGACACTGGAGGAGGATGTTCTGACTCAAGTCTGTTTCTTGTTGACCCAAATATCCAATAAGTATACAGAAGGGAATTAATTAGAATGTGGGCTCCTCAATAGAAGGAGGTCTTTGAGGGTAGGGATTGTGTTTTGATTTTATATCCACAGGGCTTAGCACAGTGCCTGTACTTAGTAAATGCTTGTTTTTACTGCTGTTGTATTCTTGTTGATAGAGTGGTGGCAAGGATGAAACAGGTCTCAAGAAAAAGGGAGAACAAAAGTAAACTGAAGGCTTGACCATGAGTGGAATAATAGTTTTCTGAATAAATCCAGAAGTTTACTATGTTTAAGAGGCAGAAACTCTCCTTTATAAATGAACTAGACATTTCATTCAGGAAAAATGAAGGCACGAGGAGAATGGGAGAAGAGTTTTTATTTTCATAGAGAGGGCAATAAAAAGATGACCATCAAAGGGCAAGTCAGACAAGTTCTGCATATACAGACAGATGGCCATTTATATAGAGACTACTTACTGTTGGAACCAGGAATCTGTCCTAAGTTGGATGGGCCAAACCAGGGATGATGACAATCTCAACATCTGACAGGATGAGGTAAGCAAAGAAGTATAGAATCACAGAAGGTTAGGGCAAAAGGGATTTTTAGCGATCACATCATCCAAACCCACTATTTTACAGATGAGGAAACTGATGTTCTGAGAAGTAAAGTGAATCATGCAGGATAAGAGCACAAAGATAGAACTACAACTCTAATGCTTTATCTTTCAGCCAAGGGCACCCTTACCTACCATCACCTTATAATTAGAAGGAAGGGGTGGGTCCCCACTGATTATCCCCTGGGCAACAGGAAGATGGCTAAAAAAAGTGGCCAGAAATGGCATTAGGAGCCTTCCTGTAGGGAAAATGCAAAGGCCCTGGCAAATAGAAATTTTATCAGGTAGGTAGGTATTCATAGCATGACAGAAATCTGGCAGTGGGAAATAGGAGAAAGAAAGGCAGCTGGGACTAAGGAAGTCTGACAACAAATATCAGGAACTAAACCAAAGTCACTGGAGCAACTGGAAACTGGGCATGTAAGTAGGGCAGAGACTATGACCCAGGGTAATAAGAGGCAGAATTATTAAAAGAGGTACCAGAACTGTGGTCTAGGCAAGAGCCGGTTACCAAAAGGACATCAGAATATGTAATAGCAATATTGAGTTGATGCTAAACTCAACCAAGCAATGGATTCTGACATTTCTCCTATCTTAGGCCAAAAGTTCCAGAACCTAGGGCATGGTTAATAAGTAGCCCTAACTATGGGAACTGGGTATATGATTAGGGAGTTAGGGCAGCCACGACCACGCAAGAGCTCGATTATCTTGGTTAAGTATGCACATCAAGTGCAAGCCCTAAACGTCATGGTGAATATGAGAAGTGCTTACAAATTGGACCAAGAACACCTGATTCACAATGATACTTTCTAAAAGGAAAAAAACAGTTCAATATTTCCATCAGCAGCAGGGGAAGACCGACACTGCTCAATTACAATTATTTAAGGAGAGATTTTCTGTTCTAATGGAGGATGGCAGCCGGGTACCCGACTAGGAGTCAAGTAGAGATAAGAGAAAGGAAGTACCTGAACATTACTACTACAGACAAAAACCTGGTAATCTTGGAAGCCTAGACTCTAGAAGCTGGGCCCATAATCAACTAACAGCATATACCCTAGAAAAAAGAAAACCTTAAAAGACAGTATAGATACAATTTGTACAACGTCTTAAACATCAAAGTAATTTGTTAGGATATGGTTCTTTTATCTAAATTGAGAGCATAAATCAAAATAACAATTTTCAAACTATTAGCTGCCTGTATAGAGACAAGGGCCACTATACTGGTAAAAGAGATCACAGAGCACAGATGATCAGTGACAGTGCGATCCCTTTGTTCTCTTTTCACCCTGTTTTTTATTATTATTATTCAAAGTCTAATCTACTTCCACAAAAGTTGACAAGCAGTTGCTGAGAGATCCAAACCAATGTTGACAAGAAGCCTGGATCATCCAATGTTTTTTAAAAAAGGAAAAATCTTCCTATAAAGAGGTTCAAAATCATTGATCTAAATACATTATTATATATTTAAAATGTTACTATATTATTATTATATGACAATGATAAAAAAAGCAACAAGATGAGGAAGAAGGTATATATGAAAGCAAATTAAGACTCAATGACACATGTGATCAAAACAAAAGCTTTCCAAGGGGTCTTATAAAACTCACATTTTCCTGAGAAAGGTTACCAGTTGCTCTAAGACCCTCATCATGAATATGGTTCTGTAGTTCTTGAATCATATGAGGTAAACCACTTGACACAGCACGAAGCAAGGTGTACATATTTGCCATGTCTGCAAAAAAAAGTTAAATATATTAATTCCAAGTATTAAAGATGTGCTTTTTAAATGCACATTTTGAAAATGACCTCACAATATAAAACTCTACACTTTCTACAATATCTGCAAAAGTATTTATGAAGCACTTTAAATAACATTTTACAAATGTATGATATAAAAGTTAAGTAATGAGAGATGTATTAACATTAAATTCTTCAAACAACAACAAACCATTAATTTTGGTTTGCTGATTTTTACTTACATTTTTTGGGTATTACTTACCACTTCTTTTCTCTTGTCGTATAATATTGTGACATTCTGCATGTAGGAACTGTAAATGATCTGCCACCATTCGCTGCTGACATTCATGAATCACTTTACTATATGAACTTGGATGTAAATATTTTCTACATCTCATTTCTTCATCTTTTAATCTGCCTAGGACCTAGAGAAATATATTTGTATAGTAAGAACTGCAGAAATTGACCTTTGCTTTATAAGATAAAACATAAATTAAGAGTGGTGGGGTGGAATGAAGGTGAGGAAGCTATCAATCATCAACTATTCATACAAATATGGAAAGGGATATAGGGTAGTAAAACCAACTTAAATGTACTTTTCATCTAAAAAGTTATGACCGTAGTTAGAACTGGAACCTACCAAACCTCATGTCATATGGATAATAATAGTGCACATTTATATATGCCTTTAAGGTTAATAAAACACTTAACTCACAAACACCGGTGAGATAAATGGTTATTTATTAATATTCCCATTTTATAGATACAAAAACTGAAGTTCTGAGTGGGCAGTGACTTGCGAATGGTCACAGAGCAAACTTTCAAGTCCAGCATTCTTTGTACTATGCCACAAACCACTTACAAAGAATTATTATGTGATGGTTTTAAATATCATCTCCATTTACTTCCCCACAACCATCCTGTCACATTAACAAATCTAAACAATGCCACTTCTTTAAAAACCCAAACAGATTTACTTCACATAAGTCAAGGCTAAAAATGTACACTCAGTCCATTAAATTCTATAAATATTCACTAAATGCTCATTGTGTGCAAGGCACTGCTGGGTTCTAGATGGGATACAGCTATGCATAATAAACCTGCTGCTGTTGGTGTTTGGTCATGTCCCACACTTCATGGCCCCATTTGGGGTTTTCTTGGCAAAGATCCTGGAGTGGTTTGGCATATCCTTCTCCACCTCACTTTACAGGTGAGGAAACTGAGGCAAACATGGTTAAGTGACTTGCCCAGGATCATACAGCTAGTAAGTATCTGAGGACAGATTTGAACTCAGGTCTTCCTGACTCCAGGCCCTGACTTTATATGCTTATAAGCCTATAGGAAGTTTTTATTCTAGTAGGAGGGACAGAACATAAATAGCTTAATTTAAGATATATGTACTGTAGGAAAGACACCAAATACCTTTGGACCAGAGAAAAAGGAGAAATAATTGTAAAAGGTGGGTAATAAATGAGTTTTTTTAAAGAGTGGTGGGGTAGAATGAAGGTGAGAAAGCTATTAATTATCAAGTATTCATACAAATATAGAAAGGGATATGGGGTAGTAAAACCAATTTAAATTTACTTATCATCTAAAAAGTTATGACTGTAGTTAGAACTAGTACCTACCAAACCTCATGTTATATGGATAATAGTGCACATTTATGTAATAGGTAGAATTTGAATTAGTAGATATTGAGATGAGGGAATTCCAGGTAGAGGGAAAGGCATGAAAGGCATGAAAGGCAAATCAAGGAAGGATAAAGGTCATGTCTAGTGAAGGGCAAGTTCTCCAGTTGATCTGTAGTGTGAGTATATAAATAGGAATAATGGGAGATTTGGCAGGAACTACAGATTCTAGGGATCATTCACATATCCATGCTACAGATGAACCAAATTTATTTCAAGAAAAAAGATAGCTAGGATCCCATAGACTAAAATTCCACAAGAAAATTCAACATAGGAAGGATGGAAACTGTTGAGAATGAAATTCTGAGGAAGAAACCAAAACTATCAATATTCATATAAAATGTTCTAAATCACTAATAATTAGAGAAATGCACATTAAAACAACTCCGAGGTACTACCACACACCTACTGGCTTGGCTAAGATGAAAGAAAAAGAGAATGACAATGCTGGAGGGGGATGTAGGAAAATATGTACACTAATACACTGTAGGTGGAGCTACGGACTCATCCATCCATTCTGGAAAGCAATTTGGAACTATGCCCAAAGGGCTATCAAACTGTGTATACCCTTCCCCCCAGCAATCTCACAAGAAATCAAAGAAAAAGGAAAAGGATCCATACGTACAAAAATATTTATAGCAGCTTTTTTTTTTTTTTTGTGGTGGCAAAGAATTGAAAACTGAGGAGATCCCTATTAATTGGGTAAAGGACTGAACAAATATGCTATCTGAATGTGATGGAATACTACTGCTATAAGAAATGATGGAGGAGATGGTTTCCAAAAAACCTGGGAAGAATTATATGAACTGATGTAGAGTGAAATGAGGAAAACTAGGAGAACAATTTATACAGTAACAGAAATACTGTAAAGATAATCAATTTTGAAAGACTAAGTAACTCAGATCAACACAGTGACCCATAACAATTCCAAAAGACTCACTAAGAAAAATATTATCTACCTCCAGGGAGGGAACTGATGGGCACAGAATGCAGATTGAAGCATATTTTCTTTTTCTCTTTCCTTTTCTTTTTAATTTTTTCTTTTTTAGAACATGGCTAATGCAGATATTTGTTTTGCAACTTCATATTTGTAAGGGGTTTTGCATTTCTTGCCTTCTCAATGGGTGGGGGAAGAAAAGGGTGAGGTAGAGAAGCTGGAAATGAAAATAAAATTGAATGAAAAAAATTAAATTCTGAAGATTTAAAAACAATTTCACTGAAGAAGAAAATGAGGTATCTAAAAGAATCTAATGTGATTAGTAAGGAATTCACTGATGAATTTAGATTAAAAAACACACATAAGATTAAAACAAGAACAAATTATAGAGGATGACTAAAAAAGCATGGCAGAGTACTGTAAGAACATTATCAGGAGTGTTAAAACTACCAATGAGTTGAGGCTGGTGAGGAATGTTAAGGATAACATTTTGTTATTTTCTTCTGCTTTTACTATATTGGTGAAAAGAAAAAGCTCAAAGAAGGGTTAAGACTTCTACTCTGTTTAAGTGGACTGACAATAACGGACCACAGAGAAAACCTAAGCTGGAAAGGATAAAACAGAAATAGCTAACAGGGAGGCAATATCTCACATAAGTAGGAAGACTGTAAGAGAGAGTTGCTTTGATGAGTTCAAGCCCCAAATCTAGAATAATTAAATCTCAGGGTACTGAAAGAACCAGTGGTCATGAATATCAGGAAACAAAAACAGTGATCACAAAGAGTCAGCAGGGCTTCATCAAGAGCAGGTTATGGGGGTCCCCATGAACTAGGGAATGGCTGAACAAATTATGACATATGGAAGTAATGCAATGTAAGACCTGGGAATATTTGGATAAACTGATGCACGGTGAAATGAGTAAAACCAAGAGAACAATTTATCAGACATTAAAAAACAAAACAACTCTGAAACACTTAAAAACTCTGATTAGTGCCATGACCAACCACAATTCCACAGGAACTATGACAAAGCAGGCAACCCACCTCCTGACTGAGAGGTGATGGACTCAAGACATGTAATAAGTCATTTCTTTAAAAGGATTACTGGAGCATTTTTTAAATGAGCAAAAGAGAACAGAAGAAAAACCAGAAAGACACAGACAAGCAAGACAACTTTGAAAGCTACATATGAAATTTATTATTTACAAAGAAAAGCAAACTGTATATAATAGAGATTCACAGATGGATGTGCAAACATCTTTTTCTTTTACACTATGTATATGGAAATGCTTATTTTATTTGATTTGAAAGCTCAGAATAAATTTCAAAAGAACAAGTCACACAGTGATGCAAACAACAAACACCTCTATCTTTTCTTTCAATGAAGAGGTGGGAACTATGGCCATGTAATATGGGATACACTGTAAGATTTGGTCGCCATGTGGGTTGGTTTTGTACAAATGTTTTCCTTTGGTATATAGGGAGTACATAAAGGTATAGGTATGATTGTAACATAAAAACAATGGCAACAATAGAACTTTAAAAAAACAAAAAGTAACAAAGGAAGAATAAAACACATAGTATCACTTAGAAAAACCAAATGGCAACTTAATTTTAAAAATGTCACACCAGTCTAACTTACTATTTCCTTTTTTAAAAAAAATAATAATAGACTGATAGATTGAGGGAAATTTTATAGATATAGTTTAGCTAGATTTTAAGAAAGTCATTTGACCCAGCATCTCATATTATTCTTCTGGACAAATATGGGCATATTACATAGGACCCTGATTTAAATGGGTCTTTTATTCCTGAAAAACACTTAAATTTACTCTAATCATATAGCTTATATGATCCTTAATGGTTATGATATACATGACACTGATAAGGAATATTGCTGGGTGTCTGGGGGAGAGGAAATGCAAGAAAGTTGAAAACAAGTATGGCAAAAAGGTGGTAGAAGGGCATCTAAGGCCAGCCCTGGTCACCTCTCAGATGCCACATGGGAAATAGCTCCCCCTTTCATGAAAATAGAGCCCTAAAAACAAGGGGAGGCCCACAGCTTCCATTTGCTCCACTGGACTGGCCCGAAACCTATAGGGACATGGTAAAAAGGCAAGAATGCCACAGAATCACTGATAAATGTGAAACAAAAGGGCACTTTAAATCTGGGAAGCAGTGGAAAAGGATGTAATAATGTATAATAAAGGTTCAAAAAGCAAAGAATGAGGAAACCAAACACAACTTCCATTAGCTTTGCAGTTTTGCCTATGGCACCACTTACTTTTCACCAAAACTCCTCTCACTAATGGTTGCCCAAGGTTATCACAGGTTAATAGCGGTAAAGCCAAGACTAGAATTCGGCCTCGTTTCCGATTTTTAGTCTAGGGATCACTTCACTATGTCAAATGGTTACTCCTATGAAACTGTAAGTTAGACTGTATAGTCTTTCTTCAAACAAAATCCCAAATCCCCTTACTACTTGCATAAAGCATTGTTTTATGCAATACTGAAATGTCCATCTACAGAAGCTGAATAATATTAGTTAAAAACTCTACATATAATCATTCCATTAGTATTAGGAAATTTGTGAATGAGCCACAATATTTATACTATTATGAAAATTTACACAGACCCTTACTGAGCAGGCACATATTGAATAACTTTGTATGGCCAACTAAAATAAGACTTGAATTTTTAATAGCCATTCATTTCTTCTTTTATCTCAGTGCTCCAAAAACTTAACAAACTTAAAATAAGGTCTTGTTCTAGAAAGTAATACATTTCCTCTTTCCCTTTATTTGTATTAAAACAAAACTCTTTTACACTGTCTTCATTGCTACAAATGAGCATACAATTTTCTATTTGGTAAAGAATATGCCTCTGGTATTTATATAATTATTAGCCAAATTATCAAAATTTACCAATAAAGAGTCAACACTGACAAAACAGTAAAAATTTTGCAGTGGAAAAATACTATTGGTAACTGAGCACTATGTGATACTAATTCAAACTTTGAGTAACAACAAAATAGAACATTTCCTCTCAGAAGCAAAAAAAAAAAAGAATAATTGAAATTGTGGCATTTGTAGTAATAATTTATTTTATTATATAAATGTATCTTCAATAGAACATACTTTTAATTCTTACCTTTTCCATATATTGTGAACAGTTTGATTCTTGTAACAAATTTGAAGCTTCTTGTTTATAATACTCCCCTGTTTCAGTCAGAAAAGACAACTCAAAAATTTCCTGATAAAACTAAATAGAATAATAAGAGATTATTAGCAAAAAACAAGAACAAGTATTTTTTAAAATTAAAGTTCTCATAATTTCTTTTAAAAAGGAATGAGTTGTCTTTTACCTTTAAGGGGAATTTTTTCTTATACTGTTCAACATGAACAAAGGAGTTAATAACCCCATGGATTACTTTTTGATTTGGGTCTTCCCCACAGCGATCACTAAAATAAGCAACAGCATAAAACATTCATGAGAATGCAAATAACTTTTAAGAAAAATACAACAAAGTCTGTGGCTGCCTGTGACATTTTTAAATTCAATTAAGAAAATAAGTATCAAGTATTCTGTGTGTCAGTGTTTGGCTTACAATTAAACCTTTCCATATAGAACATAGCTCCATTAACAGTAAGTTGTTTAAACATCTCATTTTACTAAAAATTAAAAAGGAACTACCAAGACAAATAACGATACAAGTTACAAGCTTAACCTGTGTGAATGAACACTGACGAGTAGCTAGGAGTCCAGTAATTGCCAAGAATTTTAAAAATATTGTTGCTTAGTCACATGTAATATATTTGTCAACACAAATAAAGCAGGTTAAGTGTTTTCCCCTTAGGATCATAGAATCATAGGTTTAGATTAGGAAGGGATATTAGAGATCATCTAGTCAAATGCCCTAATTTTATAGATGAAGTACTGAGGCCCAGGAATGTTTAAGTGACTTGCCCCTGGTCACACAAGTAGAAGGGCTGGGATTCAAACTCAGGTCATCTGACTTCCCAAATCCAGAGCTCTTTCCAGTGCACTACCATTCCTACACCAAAAGCTGGAATGTCAGGGAGCTGAACTGGCAGCATCACAGCATGGCTCCTCAGGGTTGTGGTTATACTCTCCATCATCACTGTCTTCATCATGGTTACTATTCCTCTTTCCAGGAGGCTGCAAGGGCTGTTCAGTTATCTTGCCCTTTTCCATAGAGGCATAGGGTAGAAATGCAAAGATATCTATTTGTTCTTATATTGTACATGATGGTAAGAATTACAATTAAAATGTTTATAGTTCTTTACATTTGCAAAATATCATGATCATTATATGAGTTTAATCAATCAAGTAAAAATGTGGGTGTCTGTTACTTCCATGGAAATGGGAAGCAGAGATATTAACTGGATTCTCTCAGGGTCAGGAGCAATTTAGGGACATGGCTGGACTCTAGCTCAGGATTCTGTGATCCAGATCCTGTGTCAGACTACTTTCTGGTCAAAATAATAAGAGTTGGAATCCACTTTATCTTTGCTTAAATGTTTACACCAGTCCTGGCTGCTTTGTATTTTTCTCCTTTGAAGGAATGGTCAGATCTTCATACTGTATGACTAAGGATCACACTACTTTAATTCCTTAATAGAACTTTAATGAACTTTTGAAACATCATTCGCTAAGTTTAATTTTCTTTTTAGCCTTGTTTTTGGTATATTTAAATAAAATCTTCTGTTCTTTTATTTACTAGAGTCTCAGGATATATCTACATATTGTGAAATGAAGCAGAGCACTGAGAAAATTACCAATGCTTTATTCTTCTTCCCACTCCAAAAGTCAATTATGCTAATTATCAAAAATGCCACCTAAGAAAATATCAATAACTAGAAGCCCACTTTCCCAACTCTACAGAAGCTTCATAAGAATAATCTAGACTAGCAATAAAGACATTCTTGATTTGATTTGGATGCAATTTTGTTCTGAAACTAAATTATTGTGGTAAATCTGAATCTAATACAAACTACATTTGCTATTTAGCATTATTAGCTGTGTGACCTTAAGCAAGTTACTTGACCTCTGCCTACTTCAGTTAACCACTCTGTAAAGAGGATAAAATAGCACCTACCTCTCAGGGTTGTTGTGAAGATCAAAATGACATAATGATTGTGAAGTGCTTAACACAGTGCTGAGCATATGGTAAGCACTATATAAACATTGACTATGGTTATTATTTCTTTAATTGAATGTAATTGCTCTATACTGGAAAATTATACCAGGTTTTAGATGTGATTAGTATAAAATGCCAAAGGTGATAAAAAAAATGAATGATTTTCTATGTAAGATAATTTGGAAATTCACTGGACTGAATTAGTGTCATCTAGCTAGTAATAAGTTTTATTTCATGTTTTAAATACATGACTTTGTGTACATTATTATTATGTTTTAAAAATTTTTCTTATATCATGAAATTTCAGACACCATTGCATCAGAAATGCTATTAAGATGAATAACTTCTGTTTTAATCTGCATGCTATTAGATTATGAATTACACTTTTAAAAGTGATAAAAATAGATATTTAAAACTTAAATATTCAATGGGGTATATTTTGTTTTAATTTACTCTTTTAGGGAAAAGTTGCATAGATCCTTTAAGATATTCTTATCTGCAAGGTCCTTTGAGATTTTGTAGGATCATAATATCTTATCAGTCCTGCTGACCACATGTTGTAAAATTCAAAAGTACTGAAGTTTGAGAAACCAGAACTGAGAAAACAGGATCCCTTCTCCCACTTCTTATCAAAAGGGGGGTGGAATTTACAAATTTATTATAATGAAGAGTGGGTTTTTATCTTGAAATATTTGGAATAGGCAATACAGGTTGGAGGCTTACAGTAGCCAGCAATTTTCTTGGGGGTTTTGAACCAACTATTCACTATAGTTTGAAACTCCAGAATGTAGTTGTTCTTAAATGTGTCCATTGTTGGCTGTTCTTGGAATAAGGGAGAAATGATAGTTAACAATGAACATGTGAAAGAAATGACAATAGTCTAAGAATTATTTCAACTAGCATGGCCTATATGTGCTTATTTTTTAATGGTAATTCCAATTTGTCAACAACAGTAACGTCATAGCCATAAGCTGTGATTAGTGAAATTTTGCTATTTGGGATAACTCGAGACTCTTGATATTGCTTTGAGTTTTGATTACAGGGATGGTTGTCCAAAGTGTCATGAAGCCAATAGTCCACCATTCAAATGCACGGGCTGCAGTCTGAGAACTGCTACAGGTGGTTATTTGTCCCTGGGAAATGATGAGGGGACAACTTTGGCATGGCCTAAGGTAGAATCCTCTTGATTCAGCTTCCCCATGATACTATTTCCTTCTGAACAGAAAATTTTTTTACCTGGTTGATTCTGATGATGGCCAAGTACTCTGTGAAAAATATGGAGCTGTGTTACATGACTGGCTAATAAATATGACTCTTGCCTGGAATCAAACAGAGCTAAGGGAGTTTTTCCCGTCATGGTATATGTCAGGTCAATCTGTGCCCTTGAGGGAACAGTCTATACACTGTTACAGCTATGTAACTTTACATAGCCTTTTTCCTTTCACAGCAAATTTCCATAAACATCTATGAAGAAGTTTCGTTGTTTAAAAAAATTATATTAATTAATAGATTAATACTGAAACACTTGAGTTATTTGTGGTCAAATTATGATACAGGGATAACATACTCCTAAAGCAGGAACTGGACAAAATAATAAGATGTAAGAGTTTTCCAATTAAATTGAATAGCAAATTTTGAGAAAGTAACAGGATTACACTATTTTCTCTAAGAACTAGAATATATATATGTGTATTGAAAAAGATTAAGACTGATTGTGTATTATTTTCTTATTAAGTAATTGACTTTGTCCTTAATTGCTTACCCATGGCTCTTTATCTCTGAATTTGGTGCAGAATTCTGCTGGCCTATAGTAGGTTAAGGTTAGAAATCAAGCCCTCCTGCCTCAAGGAATTTAACTGACCTTAGGAAATGTGTGCAAATGCAAGAGAGTTAGGCTTGATATCTTTATGCCACCAAGCTCTCCTCCAAAGATGTCCGGTTTACTGTCCAAATGTCTAGTCCATCATCTTACACCTGGACTCAGTCAATGAGCACTGGTTAGTCTCAAGAGAGAAGGGGGTGGTAGTCCTCGTTAGGCCCCATTACCAAACATCTAGCCAATCACGTTGTACCCTGTGCCTCAGCTCTGTAACCAATTATGTTGCCTTCAATCCCATGATGTTATCTATCCTGTTCTGTTCTTGTTCTGTCCTCCCTAAAACTTATAAAAGAGAAACTGTCCTCTTGCTTGGGGCCTTTGGCACAAATGGAGGAAAGCCATTGACCCTTTACTGACAGGCAGCATGTCCCTATTAATAAATGGTGTCTTGTTTGGAGAATGGCCTCAGTTTACTTTTATGTTAAAATTCAATCAAGACAATATGATTGGTTTCCAAATGTTTCTCATGGGAAATTCAGATTTTGAGTATGTTTTAGTAACAAGTTCTCAAAACTGGATTAAGGATTTTACAAATAAAATTGTATTGATAATTGTAAAGAATGACTGCACATGTATAAACCTATGTCAGATTGCTTGCCTTCTCAATGAGGAGGGGAGGGGAGAAAGGAGGGAGGGAGAGAATTTGGAATGCAAAATTAGAAAAAGAAATGCTAAAATTGTTTTTACATGTAATTGGGGGAAAATAAAATATTAAATTATTTAAAAATAATTATAAAGAAATTGAAATTATATTCCCATTTTAAAGTATATAATTGATAATTTTAAAAGACAGAAGGGTTCATTTTACAAGTCAGGCCCTCATGAATTTTTTTTTTTTAAGATTCTTATATCAGGTACAGGATTTAGGTAAAGAAAGAAATAGCAAGTGGTATATAAAAACTGAAATTCTCCAAAGTTTCAGGTTTGGAAAATCAAATTTATGAAGATGTGCTAAACTGTATTAAGTTCTGTTACTGGTAGATTATAGCAGAACTATCTAGGAAGCTAGATAATCAGAGAAGCTGAGTCCCCTTCAGAGCTGTCCTGAGAATGAGGCCTATTCCAGAATATTCAAGAGAAGATATTTTCCAGGGCTAGGAGACTACATAGGACATCTGGGACTCAAGACAAAATGTGCTGATAAAATGAACATTGGATGTGAGTTACTGGGATACAGAGAGACTTGATATTATTTAATATTAATGATCATTATTGTATTGCTTTGGTCTTTTGTTTCATGGTATTTATGTTTGCTGAGTTTTCTTGGTTACCTTGGTGACATGTAAATCTTCGTCTCAAAATTAGTCCTTCGTGAGCCCTTTAAGTAGTTTGATCTGTAGCCTGACTTAGTTTACCCATAGAATGTATTAAACAAGGTTTGTTTCTTTAGGCAATATCATCATTGTTCTTAGGCCTTTAATTAGCTATTATACTAAGCTATGTGAGAGGATGCTACCCAGGGGTCTTTTCTTGGTATATAATATTGATGGTGAGCATAAGCACATTAAAAATCTTATAAATTTGGCTTATAGATAAGTGATTCATGGGGGGGGAGTGGGTAGAATCAAAAGGGGGGAAACTAAGAGAATTGTGTGAATCAAACTGACTCCATCTTGTAAAACTGACTACATTTTGAAACTTAAATTTCATTTTCCTGTAAAATTCCACCTGCTTGCTAATCCTGGGAATTGAGTGACACCCTGTTTGACATCCAGGAAAGTCCAGCTGTTCACTCATCCCTCTCCCAACTTGGAAAGTCTCTAATCTTTACTCCAATTAGAAATCAGATTACCTAATTTTGTATCCTGGTTTATTATCTTCTTAATTGTTTTCTTTTAATGTATAAAACCCTGTCTCCACTGTTTTCAGGGTCCAATGCCAGTTAAGGGGCCTGGTCCCAATTTGTTATGCAAGTGCTTAAGAAACAGATATGCTCAGAAGCTTGAACCTTTGTTTCCTCAGTTATTTCAGATTTTACCCATCACACATATGGATTATGAATCAACAACCAACCAATTTTTAGGGTACATATTGTTACAAAATTACTAAATTATAAAACCTAAAGTTTAAGAGTTTATGCTCATGTATTTGCAGTTATATTAGAAAAAGAACTTCTGGTCTGCTTTTGAGTTGTTAAAACATACTAAACTGAGAACTCTTTGACTATGACAGTGAAGCATACTTCCTCCTCTATGCACACTCTAGGAATTAAATGATGTATATGCTGTAGGGTAATGCAAAGGTATTGGTTCACTTTGCCTAACTCTACTACTTTGGGATACGGGTAAGTTCTCTCAGTGGAATGTCATAAGAAAAGTGACATCAATGGGGGAGAAAGCAAAGTCAAACACGAGTAATTTTTAAAAATTTAAGTCCACAGTCATCTATAAAATTTTCACAATGACCACAGCATTTCTAAGCTGTAGCATTTCAAACCTTTGCTAGGTACATACTGAATTTTGTAAATTTAAAGCAGTACTTTCAGGGCTTATTTGATTAATCTACTCTAAATAAGTTGAGCTTATATTAAAAAACAGGAATATTCTTATCTATACTACCATACTTTTCTTTTACTAACAGCGCTTCTCATTCTTTCATTGAGCATTTATCCTAATAGCACTTTTGATTTAGTCAAGAAGTATTTAAGCATTTACTGAGTGTCTCCTATGAGTCTAATATTATATTACAACCATTCGGAGCTACTGAATCTTGTACTCTGAGCACAAATTCACTTCCTTTTTCTATGATTCATCTTCCAGTTTACTGATGCTTCAGATTCAACTGGGTATTTGCCAAAATATCAAATTTCAAAAAGAAGGGGTTTGCTCAACCCATAGTACTTTGTAAGTAGCAGGTATAGAATATTTGTTGATTAAGTGAATGCAGAAATCATCCACATATTTGAAATGCTAGTGATATCTGGCCTTCAATTGTGCAAATTTGTAATGTGAATTTTTGTTTTTCTAAAATTTTATATTAGTTTTAGACATTAACATTTTCTAAATTATAAAGATTCTTTGTTCTGATCTCCAGGCCATTTAGACACAAGGAGTTGTTTTTAATATCTATAAACCAAGGTCTAGCCAATACAATTACCTACATACCAGCTGAATTCATTCACTGGTGAGGATTTCTGAACAAATTAGTATACTACATGGATTCAATCCTTTGGGCAGTCCAAAGCACATGATGTAGGTCAGGAAAACACTGAGTCACCAAAAAAAAAATGGCTGGAGTCAATGTATTGTAATGAATAAGAATGAATCCAATTCTAGTGATTGATCAAGTTTCCTTCCAAGAATGAGGCTGGCTGGTATAGGTCCTAAACTTGGCTCAGGTTGCTCTAAGAAATCCAAAAACCTTGACTTTACAGTTGTACTTACAGCAAGAGGTTGGACAATGGTTCCCTATTGTGGAAGAAGTTATTCCTTATTAATATAGAAACAGACATAGGCACTGAAAACATCTTTCTTCATAAAAGCCATGTATGATAGAAGTACAAAGTTAAATAGCATCTGATAATTAATAAAACCATAAATTAAGCTCTACATACCAATGAAGTCTCAAGTTCAAACAACCACACAAGAGCAACCAAGAGTTAACAGTATTTCAGAGTAAAATTTAAGAAGAAATTTAATTAATTTAAAAAAAATCTGTTGGATTATTTGTTTTAAGAAATTCATCCCTTTAACTGGACTGCAAATTGAGGGTTGTTATTGTTTTAGTTAGACCATGCACAGCCAGGACTCAGAATGTATGTAAAAGTGGTGAGACAGAAAATTTTTAAAAATATTTAATAATTCTAAAGAAGGGAAAAACAGAAAATAAAACCCTTTGCCTTTCCACATGGTTCTCGAGACATTTTTAGCACAGATACGTGGTTCTGTATTCCAGGTGTGGAATTTTCCAAAGTTAGTGCAAATAGAATTCACCCCCTCCCACCCTATCTTCCAACCCCAACAAGGATGAATGTTATTACTTTTCCTCGTTACTGTTCATGACAAATACTTTCCATTTTTTCCTTTGTGAGTATATGTTTTAAAAATATTTTCATAACAACTGTCTGCAGTTTAAAAATCAATAAAATAAAAAAGTTTTAAAAAGCAAATTCTGGAAAGCCTTAAATTATTTCCTCCATACAGAATTTTCAAAAGATGGACTTTATACTGTACCCTAATGCTCAAAAGCTGGGAGTTGTATTAACTTAAATAGGGAGACTTTAAGAGAATACCACAAAGGACGAAAGATGAAAAGATTCCCCTTCTCTTGGTTCTATCTGTTCAAGGCGGAAAAGACTCATTTACAAGTGTAAGACAGATAGACAGACTATTCTTATCTGCAGAAGAAATTGGGCATTAGGATAAAATACCCTCCTTTTCTCTGGAGACTGGTGGAAATTTTATTTTCAAGAGAGATAATTTTCAGAACAAATGAGCCTGGGAATAATTCTGGTCTCCTTTATGAGTTTCTCAAGAAACAAAGATCAATTCAGAAATAAGATAATACAGTTCTTGGGGTCCCATCTTTACAAAATATTTCCACTGAACTCTGATGAAGGAACACTGCAGCTCTAGTTGAATTTATAGGTTAGAAGCTCACTGAGTCTGTTTCACTGTCTATTCCTACTACTTGGCTAATGCTACAAATCAGGTTGTGATGGTCTCAGCACGAGCAGAAAAGAAGTAATTTCTTATTAGTTAATATAGCTGAGAATAAGTAAGCTGTCTCATAGAGAAGAGGTTAATTTTGTTTGCCAGTTTTTTAAAAGGGTTGGAAAGCCTTTAGACCAAAAGTTGAATATGGATTAAAATTATTATTTAATATTAAAATCAAATGGTCAGGGCCCCAGGCAGCTGCTTCATGTTTCCCAGTCTGAAGGTCTTTGCTTATTTTCTGAGAGATAATCAGGTGGTTTTGCTGTAATTGTTCATCAGTTCTTGGCATCACACCTTCTTTTTGACTACATCTTCCTTTGCATTTTGGAGCCACTGATCCTGTTTGATTATGGGCTTGAATAATAATATAGCTAACATTACATTGACGTGCCTCAGGTCACACAGTTAGGAAGTGTCTGAAGCCAGATTTGACCTCAGGCCTTCCTAACTTCAGGCTCAATGCTCTATTCTGTAACACCGAGCTGCCCCTACTGATCTTCGAAATTTTTCAGTTCCTCACCACAGCTGATACAATATCTTTAACATTCATTGAAGTACGTTCTTTAAGAACTACAACTTTTCCATGTTATCTTGGAGGTAATACCCATTCTCAGAAACCACAGAATTAAAAACTTAAGAAAAGACAGCAATGAAATATGTTTATATCGTGTGAATTCCAGCACTTGAATGACAGAGAACTAATTAAAGGTGGAGAATCCAGCTTAATCCAATTTCATCTGGTCAGGATGAGACATTCTGAGTCAGCCTAGTGTTGGCAAAAGCACACAATCACTACTGTCACAAAATGAAAAAATACTGCTTGTCCCAAGTAGTTCACACACCACTGTAAAGTTCTTGGAGCAGCAGGACAGACATCTGAGTATTTTTTGGCTTACATGGAAATGATCATTCGTATGAGATCCCTAAGGTGTCAGGATATACTAGCAGGGATGGAGAACCTGCAGCCTCAAGGAAAGTAATGTATAAGACCACATGGAAAAGCTAGAAGCGAGTTGTGAAAGGCACCAAATTAGTTTGTATTTCATCCATAGGTGATAAATATGGTGCCTCTGAAGATTCTTGAGCAGGTGATTGACATAGTCACACCTGCGTTTTTGGAAGATTAGTTTCATAGCTATATGAAGGATAAACAGGAGGGACATTAGAAGCAGGAAGACCACTTAGAATGTAATTGCCAACAGTCCAGATGAGAAGTAATGAGGGCCTGAATTAGAGTAATGACTTTATGAATGGAAAGAAAAGGATAAATAGACGTTATGAAGATGGAATCAAAAGAGTTGACAAGAACATGAGAGGTGAGGGAGAGGGAAAAGTCAAGGCTGACTCCAAGATTGTGAACATAAGTGACTGGCAAGATGGTGGTGCAACCAAGAAAAACAGAGAAGTTTGGAAAAGGGCTGGATTAGATACCAATCCAAGAAAAATGGTCATGAGGCTTACAGGCTTAATCACAAAATATAAAGACTCTACTCTTTCTACTCTTTGAAGTATAGAACTGTACAAAAGCCACCATATCATTTTTTGTCAAGGTCCCTCGTTGGCCCATTCTTGTAAGAAGCCAAGCAGGCTCTAAAGTGAAGCCCTGTTTTTAACTACTAAGAACATGCTTCTCCTATAAAGTCTGTGCAATAAGAAATACAGTTCTATAAGCTCTCCGAACAAGTTCTTGGAGTAGCAGGAGAGACATCTGAGTATTTTTTGGCTTACATGGAAATGATCATTCATATGAGATCCCTAAGGTCTCAGGATGTACTAGCAAGGATGGAGAACCTGCAGCCTCAAGGCCACATGTGGCCCTCTAGGTCCTCAAGTGTGACCCTTTGACTGAATGCAAATTTCACAGAACAAATCCCCTAAATAAAAAGATTTGTTCTGTAAAACTTGGATTCAGTCAATAGGTCACACCCGAGGCCCTTGAGGGCCACAGGTTCCCCACCCCTGAAGGTATGCCTGGTAATATCTGTTTAATAGGTATAATAATACTTGGCCTATCTAATTCACAGTTTGTAAGGGCCAAATGAGTAATATTTAAAAGGCTTTGAAAACTACATAGTACACAAATCAGTAATATGATGGAGTGAAAGAGTACTGAACAAAAGACAGAAGACCTGGGCAGCTTTGTCACTAACAATTTGTGTAACTTTAGGCACAAATCATTGGCAAGTTCCTTCTCCTTTCGCGGCCTCCCTTTCTTTATCCATAAAATGAGGGAGTTGGACTTATTTCTATGAGTCCTACCATCTCTAACTATGATGGTCATTTCACCTCCTTATGCTTCCTTTTTCCTTCACTTGAAAAGTGAAATTACGTGCTTTGCACATAGTAAGTTTAATAAATGTTTTATTCATTCATTCATTCAATCTAGATGAGAATTTCTTAAATTGTTCCCTGGGGTCTTCTGAGTGACATGAATAGGAGTTCTGTGAGAAAATGTTTATGATCATGATAATTTTCCCTCTAATATACTAAAAGTGAAATTATGCATCAAAGATACTTCACAAAATTTTTCACTTTGAAAATATGCTTAATTTCTTACCTCTTCTACTAACACTGGTCTAATTTGATTTATTCTGGAGGTACCCACACCTCCCTTCCCTTTCCTATATCCCAGCATCTCCAAGTTCTATTCAATATATTCCAAACCCAACAGTGTTTGTGGCCAAATGACCTTGGGAAAACCTAGATTAGATGATCTTTGATGACTCGTTGATCTCCAAAGTTCTATGATACATGTGAAAAAATTATTTAAATAATTAAAGAAAAATACAAACCAAAAGAATTCTGAAGTTTCACCTTATACCAACAAATTGGCAGAGATGGTACTATGTTACTCTGAAATAATCATAACAGTGCACATGCTCTGTAAATAATCCTCTGTTGCAAGCATTTCATTGTACCTCTCTCAAAAGTGTATTCTGGATCACATTCCATAAATGCATTTGTAGATCACATGTTTAAAGCTTTAAGTATGTATTTCTCATGAGAATATTAAATATTTCTGTTATCCCACCATAATAATTCCCCTCAGAGTATTCTACAAGAATGTATTACTTATGATGTAGCTAAAAAACATGCAATGAAAAATTCTGGAAAATACTATTATTGCAGTTAATTACACAAAACAAAAGGCATAACACTTAATAAGAAATGAGAGTTTTAATATAATATTTTATTAAGGATGTCTGATTCAACGAATGATAATTAATAACATGGAATGTACTGAAAAATGTAAAATAAAATTCCTATCCTCAGGGAGCTTATAGTCTACTGGGAGGAAACAACCTGTGCACATAAAAGAGGATCACAAGATAACAGATCTAGAGCTGGAAAGGATTTCAAAAGACAACTAGTCCAGTCTCCTTATTTCAGAGATGAGAACACTGAGGTCCAGGAGGTAAGTGCCTTGCCTAACATCATATGTTCATTAAGCAAAGAGACTAGATATTAATCTAAGCCCTCTGACTCCAGAGGCAGAGTAGAGGAGGGAGACAAGGTAGCACAGTGAAAAGAGCTCTTACTGTAGAATTGGAGAAACTTCGTCTAAACCATGCCTCTCACACTTACTATCTGTGTCACCACAGGTAAGTCATTTAACCTTCATCACTTCCCTCAACTATCAATTAAAGGGACAGACCAGATGTTGCCCTTGGGATCTTAATAGTCACGCTCCCAGGCTCTCACTCTGATCTTGCCTGATTTTCCTCCCTTCCCAATCTCTACCCTAGAGTTAACCACTACAACACCACAACTCTATTCATGAATCCTTGCTTCCCTGTCCAACTGATGCTCACATTTTACCCAACCCAGTTCCAGATTATTCCCATCATGTGCTTCCTCTGCACATAATTTCACTTTACAAATGAGAGAAAATGGAAGCCTAGAGAGGTGAAATTACTACCCTAGTCAGAGACTGTAAGACTCATAAATAAGACATCCCATATTACTGGAGGAGCAGAAGGAAATCACACAACTGAGTCAACTGGGTACACTAAAAAGCTGTATTATCTAATCTCAACTGAGCCTTCACCTCAGCAAAATAATCCTTTTCCTTCAACTCTGGATTGTCTATTCCACTCCCCAAAGAGGCCATCCCAAATATTCTCTTTATAAAAAGCATCTATACACCTTCCCATCCAGCTAAGGACCATACTTCATATCTTACTGGAAAAAAAAAATTATTCTCCATGAGCTCCCTCTTTTCTCCTCTACATCACAAAACTCTTTAACATTAGCCATCATTCTCTTCTCTTTTACTCTAGTCTGTAATGAAGAAGCGGCATTTCTCCCAAGGGAGTCACTTCTACACATAACCCTTGATGTCATTCCCTCCTTCCCTGCCAGATTGTCCCTACAATTGTTTATTCTCTAATCTTCCTCTCCCATCTACTGGCTCCTTTCCTGCTGCCCACAAGCACTCAGTTCTTCTCTATCCATAAAAAATTCCTTACCATTTCTTCAGTGTATCATTCTATATCTCTCTTCTCTTTCTCAGCTAAACTCCTAGAAAAACTTGTCTATACTCAATCACATTCTCTTCTCCTCTCACTTACTCCTCAATCCTTTTCAATGTGGATGCAAATATAATCACTCAACTTAAACTGTGCTGTCCAAATTCCCTTAGCTTCTTAATTATCAATCAAACCTGATGGCTTTTTTCTTAATCCTTTTTAACTTCTCTTCAGTGTTTAACACTCATGACCTACATACTACCTTTCCCCCTAGACATACTCTCTTCTCTGGGTTTTTGTGACATTACTCTCTCCTGGTTCTCCTCTCCTACTTGTCTGGCTCCTCATTCTCACTGCTGCTTCATTTTCCACATCAAGGTCCCAAAAGATGAGTATACATCAAGGCTCTTTCCTGGATTATTCTGTCACTACACACTTTTCAGCTGGTGGCCTCATCAGCTCACATGGGTATAATTACCATCTCTATGAAGATGACTTCCAATTCTGTATATCAATCTCTACTCTCCCTTGAATTCAAATCTTGCTTCTCCAGCTACTTAATGGAAAGATCAAAAGTAATATCACCTCTAGTTTCTACTGCATGGATTTCTACTGTACTGATTCTACAATGTAATTGATTTTATGCTGTGTTGATTTTATAATTGAGTCTGCATCTATACTACATCTTTGAGTTGAGTTCAGGAATTTAGCTTTTCCTCTGAGTTAGCTTTATGTTAGTTCAAAAGAAAAGTTGTTATGTCTCATGCCAGTATCTCCTGGGATAACTTTCTTGATATCTGTTTAAGTCTCACAAAATTACCATCCCCAAAAGATATATCATCTGTCCTTTCCTGTTTTTGTATAGTTGAGGGACTTTTTAATTTCTTCCAAGGAGACAGCAAATCTGTTACTTATGATCCCCTAGGAAGGCATACAAGATGCAGGTGGATTCCATGAAACAATTAACATTCCTTAATTGTTGGGAGGGCATAGTTAACTTCACCTGAACACCAGCCCACCTTTTGCAGGACAGCCAATCCTAATGTTCCTGCCCTACCCTACAACCTACACCTTCTCCATGCCTACCAAGATCTGTTCTTTGCTGTGTCTCAATAAAGGTTCCCTCCTCCTCTGGGGTTTTCTGGCTTTGCTGAGGTTGGCAGTCTGATCTGCTTTGTTAACAGTTATATGCATCATTGTCAATAAACTGATCTTGCTTAGAGTCTGCACCTCGGTCTATTTTTATTAAGTTTACTCAAGATAGTTTGGAGGTCCCACCAATATTTTGGGAGGGAGCCTAGTTCCCCAGACACACTTAGTGAAACCTCTCTTTTTTCTTTTGGGTCCTGATAGAACTTTTCACTTGAAGGAAGGGCTTCTTCTAGGGAACTGTAGTTGAGACCTGGCTCTCCCCTTTAACCCAAATCTTTTCTGAGCTAGAAGGTAAGCATATCATTGGGGACAATTTTGTCTCACTACATTTCTCTGGGGGTGCTGTTTTGAGTTCAGTGTAATAATTTGGAAATAATTGGCAATATAAAGCCTGGGTAAATCCTCTGTGGACAATCTATTGAAGGAATTTTTTCCCCTCAATGAAGACCTCCAATCAAGGTGGGAGGGTAATTAGAGAGTACACACCATACTGACACTCTTCAGAACCTAAAGAATTGAGGAAGCCCTATCTTCCTAGATGGACAGTAGGCACAGGGTGCCCACCATTGACACTCTTCAGAGCCTAGAGAGTTGATGGAGTTGTCTTCCTAGTCAGACAAAGGATAACTAAAACATAAATCAAATTAATTTAAATTGGCCTGAAAAGGTTTTTTGTTTTGTTTTGTTTTAACTGTGTGCACACAGATTCTCCTTCAGGCTCCATTACTAAGTATTTCTGTTTAAATCAAGATGTTTTCTTCCTATGGCCTGATCAGCCTGGGAAGTGTTGTGTAGCATGGTCTCTGGAGGTACCTAGTGACTGAAATGGGAACAGCAACATGCTTGTCTTTTGTTTTTTCTTTCCTTTTTTTGTGAGTTTCATCATTAGTATTTGATATTTGCTATATGAAAACATCCCTTTAAGAAGAGAGACAGTCTATAGTTTTTGCCCTAATACTGTCCTCTATCAGCTCATAAGCTGAATCTCTAGACAAAAGGACTGAACCTATTGGCAGCCATACCTATGCTGAGGGAGTAAGGCACTGTGAACCCAGATGTAGAAAGCAAGGGTCAACAGAGGAAACATGCGTCCTCCTGGGAGGAATTCACTTGCACCAGAAGTACCAACATTTCTGAATACCCCACAGGTTTTTCCTTAGCCATTAACTGACTAGCCATTCTGATGCAACAAAACAAAACAAAACAAAAACACAAACGAACAAAAAACTGACCTCCAGTGTGAACACAATGAACCATCAGAGTGACTCTTGCTAGGAATTTGTGAAACCTTATTAAGACCTATAAACTGAGATCCAGGTCTGTGACTAAACATTCAGCTAAACCATGTGGCCCTTCAAAGGGATTCCAGAAAAAATAATTAAAACCTTAGAAGGGCATTTTCAAAGACTGTATCTCTATTAACCACCCAAATATCTTAACTGGAAATTAGACTGGTAAAAAATCTTTTTAACTTCTTCCAACAGAAGAAGTGCCTTACTTGACAAGAAGTAAAATTTAGTCTTTATGGAAGAAGCAGAGACTTCTACTAAAGCTTCAAACTAACACCAGTGAGAAAACCTCACATTCATTGTCTTAACTGAGACTTGTAAGGACATTCCACAAAAGTTCATTAACCCTGCATTTGTTTATCTGTGTGTGTCTCACAAATTTTTCTTTGGTCAAAGTTAAGAATATAAATATAAACATGTATATAGACACATACATATATAGTATGTATATGTATATATGCGTGTATATCTACATTTACGGGGGGGGAGAAAGGGAGAGGGGGAGAGAGAGAGAGAGAGAGAGAGAGAGAGAGAGAGAGAGAGAGAGAGAGAGAG
>NW_020954639.1:7336071-7400704 GCF_900497805.2 Vombatus ursinus | reverse complement strand
GAGAGAGAGAGAGAGAGAGAGAGAGAGAGAGAGAGAGAGAGAGAGAGCGCTACATAATAAAAATTGTGTACCAAAAGGAACTCCCTGAGAACTCCTTAAAGCCTTTTATGAGGGAGAGCTCTCAACTGATCCAGGGATGACTAAAAAACAAGCAATTAGGTTTTGTGATTCGTGGTTTAAAATGGGGAAAAATTCAGCTGATAAATCATTTTGGGCTCAATTTGGTACCTTTGATTATCATAAACGGAAAGATTTAAAACCAGTCATAGCAGATAAAAAAACCAAGGCATCTAGAATACTGTATTTGTGGAGCAAATTAAATGATCTTTTTTATCTAAGTCATCTGATGGCATCTGTCCCAACATCCAAGGTGTCCTCTCTTTCACCAACCCCCCCCCCATTCTCTACCCTGCTTTATCTTCTTCCTCTCCTACTCCTCTGTCCTCACCTGACTTTACACCCAGTCTTAACCCCTTTCTCTCCAGTTCCTTTGTCCCCTCCTGCTCCTTTGTTCTTACCCTCAACTCTACCCTGCCTTGCCAGCTTCTCCCCCTGTTCCTATATCCTCTGACCTGGTGCAACCTCTTTCAGCTACCTTTCCTATTTCTGTACTTCCTCTGCCAGCTGCAGCTCCTCCTTCACCACTTTCTTCCCTTCTTCTGCTTTCTGCATCTCCATGCTACTCTCCTCCTATCTCAACTGGAAGCTCGAGTTATTCCAAAGAAAAGGGGTAATCTATAGGCATTTTCCCTCTTCAAGAAACTATTAGTCATGACCACAGGAGCAACGTAGTTCTTCTTAGAAGACATAAGCCATTTAGACCCTCCACTTGGAGAAGTACCATTTCCTAGATTTGATGGGGACCTGGAAGCAGTTATAGATTTTTTTCAAGCCATACTTAGAGGTTATAATCCAACTTGGGGAGATGTAACTGATTTAATGATAACCCTTCTCTCCATGGGAGAAAGACAAGCCATCATAAAAGCAATAAACAGATTGGCTCCAATGGAGGGGGAGGTCCCCAAACCCAAGGGTCTCCCCAGTTGGCCTTTACAAGATCCACATTGGAACCCCAATGTTTATACTGATTATGCCAGATTACAAAAAACCAGGCAATCTTTGCTTAAGGGTATAAATGATTGACAACACATCCAAAGAACTGGAATATGTCCCATGAGACAATGCAAGAGGAGAATGAGTCCCCTAATCATTTTCATGATATATTGTACAAAAGTGCTAAACTACATGCAAGATGAGACCCCATCGACTCATGAGATGCACATATTATTAGCACACACTTTATTAACGAATCATTGCCCGAAATAGAAAGCGTTTCCATAAAAGATGTCCTGGTTGATATGAGATGCCTATAGGTCAGCTTAAGGGTATTTGTTTATGAAGGTAGAGAGTGAGAAAAACAGGAGAAAGAAAAGCAAGGGAAGAAACAAAACACCATTGCTCCAGTGCAGGCAGCTTCAGTTCAAACCATTCTTGCTCCTTCACAGGCTGTTTCAGAGGCCCTTGCACAGGAGTATCAGGGGCAACCTCGAGATTCACATTAATGCTTTTATTGTGGAAGGAAGGATTATGATGTCATAGACTGTAGAAGGAAAAAATGGGACTTCAAGAGTAAAAGGTGGAGTGATCCTAGAGGTTCCCAGAGAAGCAGTAATACATGAAGGTTCAGGGGAACGGGAAAGACTTTGGACCTTAAAGAGGACTTTCCTTTTTCCAGAATCTGAAGTCCTGCCCCAGTTACCCCAATTCATTCCTCTTCCCAAAACAGGGATCCTTACTTCATGTCACTCTTAAGGTTGGGAACACATTCTATGATTGTTTGCTAGGTAGTGAAGTCTCAAATTCAGCTATAATGAGTTAGCCTAATTCCAACTTTGCTTCAATTGAGTCTTTAAATGTTGTTGGGGTTTCAAGGAAGCCTCAGCATGTTCCTAAACTGTGGTCTCAGATAGTTTCCATGGGTCCCCTTTCTATGGAATATTCCTTTCTCCTTATGCCTAAATCCCCTGTAAACCTATTGGGATGAGATCTCCTATGTAAACATAGGGCCACTATTTCCTGTTCCCCCAATGGTACTCTGTTGCTACAACTGCCCAAGATTCCCTCTCTCCTTGTTCCCAATCCTTATTCAAAATAATGAAAAGGGAGCTGGAGCATTCTCAGCATCGTCTCTGATATCCCCAACTCCCTGTAGGTCTCTTTATCTTGGGTCTCCTAAAATCTGCTATCTCCTATTACTATTAAAACCAAAGGAAGACCATTACCACCACCATCATCTATCTCCTAGTATCCCTTGTTCTGGGAAGCCACTGAGGGTATCTCACCTATTACTGACACATTAAAAGATCAAGGTATTATTATTCCTTGTAAATCCTCATGCAATATGCCAATTTTCCCTATTAAAAAATCTAAGCTAGACCCTGATGGCAAGCTTGTTTATCATTTTGTTCAGGATTTGCACACAATTAATGCTTTTGCCATACCTTGACATCCTGCGGTACCCAACCCTGTCACTATCATTTCCACAATCTCTTGTGAGGCAACCTCTTTTACTGTGGCGGGTCTTTGTTCAGCATTTTGTTCAATCCCCATACATCCACAGTCCCAGTATTTATTTGCCTTTACCTAGAAACATTCACAGTATGTAGAAAGCTTCACTTTATTTTCTCAAATTTTGCAGCAAGATTTAGCTTCCATCACTTTTTTGTTTTGTTTTGCTTTTTTTTTTTTTTTTTTGGTGAGGCAATTGAGGTTAAGTGACTTGCCCAGAGTCACACAGCTAGTGAGTGTTATATGTCTGAGGCTGGATTTGAACTCAGGTCTTCCTGACTCCAGGGCCAGTGCTCTATCCACTGAGCCACCTAGCTGGCCAAGGAGAGAATGCATGCAGGATAAATTTTAAAGTTCAATATGCACTTTTTTTTTGGGTGAGGTGGCATGAGGCAATCGGGGTCAAGTGACTTGCCTAGGGTCACACAGCTAGTAAGTATCATTTTGGTACAAATACCCTGAAGCTGGATTTGAACTCGGGTCCTCCTGACTCTTGGGCCAGTGCTCTATCTACTGTGCCACTTAGCTGCCCCTTTCCATCACTTTTAAAGGTGACTCCTTGACCCAGTACACAGATGATATCTTTCCAGGGGCACTAGATGCTGGCATATGTCAGAAAGATAGCCATCATCTACTGCTGAAGCTTCACCAGAGAGGCCATAAAGTCTCTAAAGCACAAGTCCAATAGTACCTTCCACAGGTGGACTATTTCTGGTTTATCCTGGTTGCTGGGACTTGTTCTATTTCTTCTAAATTCATTCAGGCCTTCCAGCAACTCTCTGCACCCACCACTAAGTGGCAGCTGAGAGCCATCCTCTAGCTGCCCAACACTGCAGACAATGGATACCTTCCTTCAGTGATTATCAAGTCCCTTGTTTCTTCCAGAACCTTTGCAGCTAGATCATCAACATATCTCAGCTCTGGCAGAGCTCAAAAGGACACTGTTATCTGCATCGGCACTGAGACTCCCAGGTAACGGTAAGTCTCTCACTCTTTTTGTACATGAGCAAAGTTGGGGAGGTTGGCTGCTGGCGTCCTAACTCAAGCACCAGGACCCACTCGGCAGTAGTCTAGTATTCTGCTTAGCTGGATGCTATGATACTGGAGCACCACCCTGTCTTTGGGTCATAGTTACCACTGCTCTTTTGGGGGAGACGACTTGGGATTTGGTTTGGGGTTCTACTTCGACAGTGTAGTGTCCTCATGAAGTTGAGGTTCTCTTACTCCATCATCAGACTCAAGCCTTCTCAAATCAGAGACTTGTCAAATATGAAGTGACTTTGCTGGGTAATGAAAACATCACCCTCAAGCACTGTGCAATCCTCAACCTTGCCACACTGCTCCCCAATTTACCAGTCTCTGGAAAGCCATTACATAACTGTGACTCTCTAGTAGACATGGCTGAAAAGCCCTGTGATGATCTTTCTGATATCCCTTTAGAGAACCTTGACTTTATTTTCCATACTGATTTTATACTCTATACTCTGTTATGAGGAAGGGTACCCACCATACTGGCGCTGCTGTACTATTTGTGTATGATATTGTCTGGGCAGCTCCTCTAATCTCAGCGCCCAAGCAGCTAAGCTTGTGGCCCTTACCCAGGTATATCATCTGGCCAAGGGAAAAAGGGCCACAATCTAAACAGACTCAAGATATGGATTTGGTATCTGCCATGCTATTGGGATACCCTGGCTACAGAGGGGATTTTTAATGTCTGCTGGTAAAATCAATGCAAATGTGGAATTCATCAAAGATCTTTTATCCGCCCTGAAACTTCCTGCCACCCTGTCCATTGTTTACTACTCTGCCCATACAGGAGGGACTGATCCTGTTTTATGAGAGAACAATCATGCTGATGTGGCTGCTAAGTGTACTGCTCTGGAAGGTCCTGCAAGTGTTTTTAATCTCTCACCTTCCTATGATGTTAACATCCCTCTTTCCTACAATGACTCTAAAGTGGAGAAGTGGAAAGAATGGTATAAAGCAAAACAGGCTGCTGGAGTCTGAGTGTCTGCAGAAGACAAACCATTCATCCCTTGGAGTTTCTATCACCAGGTACATCTGTCTATTCATAAGAGTGACCACTTTGGTACTCAAGGAATTGTTAATTCAATCAGAAGGGTTTGGGTTGGTCCAGCTGTCACTAACATAGCTGCCCATGTATGTGCCTCTTGCCCTACCTGCCAGGTATATGGCCAGCATGTCTTCCATGCCAAAGCCCATGGAGTGTTCCCTCTGGCTTATACAGCCTTTGAGCATTGACAAATTGATATGGGGGATGTCGTGTTATTGGTGACCAACTCACACAGTGAGTAGAAGCCTTTTGCGGCTCTCATGCCGCTGCTGGTTTTGTTGCTGAAACAGTCTCAAGGGAGACCGTTCCCCACTTTGAGGAATGTGCACCCTACCAGTACATGCTGACTCTGACAAAGGCACCCACTTCACTGATTATACCTCATCCCAAATCTATTCTTATCTAGGGGTGACCTTGAATCTTAACACCCCTTAACGCCTCCAAAGCTCAGGCCAGGTAGAATGTATGAATAAAGAGGTCAAAACAAGGATTGGCAAACTACGTACTGAGACCCAAATGAAATGTCCTGAGACCCAAATGAAATGTCCTGATGTCTTTCCTGTAGCTTTGTTCTGTCTGTGCAATAGTCAGAGGGGAGGAATTACACAATCTCCATTTGAAATGCTTTTTGGGAATTCCCTCATCCAAGCAAAACCTTTTTATCCAGCACAAACATTCCGATGCAGAAGCAGCACTGCAAACTGGACTTTTTACTCTACAATCTACACCCAGGAGGTAAGGTCTATGTCAAGAACTTTCAACAGGACCCAGACTGCTTGGGAGGGGCCATTCCAGGTGCTGCTGACCACCCTAACAGCACTCAAGATCAGGGAAAAGAATTCCTGGATACACTGTTCTCAGGTGAAACCAGCCTCTTCTCTGAAATAATTGACAGAATAAGGGACACTCGTCATTTGAGAACATTCTCCTCATGAGCAGAACCAAGAACATTTTTCTCCCTTTCTTGTATTTGTTCTATTAAGTCCCACTGTTTATAAGGGACATAATTTTCTGATGGATAGAAGTTTCTAATTGATGTAGTAATAATTCTAGAACTAAAAACAAAGACAGACCTTCATCGCTTTCTTTTTGGAATGCTCTCTTTTAGTTTACTGAGAAGCAGTGTTCATATCAAATACAAGGCCTAGGTAATAAAATGTCCAAGAGATGTTTTCAGAAATCTGATGGCTGCATGAGACATCTGAGCCGTAAGATACAATGTGCTGATGAAACAGACATTAGGAATGGATTACTACTTGATAAAGGGGACTGTGCCTCTGTGGACTCTGTCAATGCATTGATCAGTCTCCTCTCTGTCCCCCTCAAACTAATCTCATCATAGCAGGCCAGCAAGGCCTCATAATTAACAATCCCTAATGAAGTTTTAGTGCCTTTAGGTCTTTTTGTATCCTGGGCAGCCAATTCTGAGAGGCAGATAGATTTGATATCATTTGATAACTGGCATATCAGTTAGTCATTCACTGAGGAAGTGATCCAGAGTGAATCAAAGGGAGGAACAGAGAAGATCAAAGGTAATATTACCTTTAGTTTCTACTGCATGGATTTCTACTGCATTGATTCTACAATGTAATTGATTTTGTGCTGTGCTGATTTTATAACTGAGTCCTGCATCTGCCTAAATCTATATCTTTGAGTTGAGTTCAGGAATTTAGCTTTCCCTCTGAGTTAGCTTTATGTTAGTTTAAAAGAAAAATTATGTCTCATGCCAGTACCACTTGGGATAACTTCCTTGATATCTGTTTAAGTCCCACAAAATTACCATCCCCAAAAGATATATCATCATCACAAGTACATATGTATGTGTGTATATATATATGTATATATATGTATGTACATACATACATGTATATGTGTATATACATATATTTTTTTCTGTTTTTATGTAGTTAAGGGAGTTTTTAATCTCTTTCAAGGAAATAGCAAGTCTGTTAGTTGTAATAGTAGTTACAAGATGTAGATGGGTCATATGAAACAATTAACATTCCTTAATTGTTGGGGGGCATAGTTAACCTCACCTGAATGCCAGCCCACCCTTCTCAGTACAGCCAATCCTAATGTTCCTGCCCCAACCCTACAACCTATCACCTTCTCCATGCCTACCAATACCTGTTTTCTGCTGTGTCTCAATAAAGAGGGTCCCCTCCTCCTCTTGGGCTTTCTGGCTTTGCTGAGGTTGGCAGTCTGATCTGCTTTGTTAACAGTTATATGCATCACTGTCAATAAACTGATCTTGCTTGGAGTCGTATGTACCTCTGTCTATCTTTATTAAATTTACTCGAGCATGATTGAACTGACTTCCAATTTATATGTCCCGTAGGTATCTCAAATGACACGTCCAAAAGGGAGCTCATTTTTCCCCCAAAACCTACCTCCACTTCTGAACTTCCCTGTTTCTTTCTTGAAATCATCCTTACAATCCCTAGATTGCAATGGCTTTATCCATGACTTTTTACTCTCCCTCATCCCACATATTTAGTTAGTTGCCAATGCTTGTCATCACTATCTCCACAGTATACCTCACATCAGTCCTATTCTTTCTACATACAAGGCCAACTCTAGTTCAGGTTTTCCTCACCTCTGGAATGGACTACTACAACCGCATCCTAAATGGTCTCCCTGCCTCAAATCTCTCTTTTCTCCAATAAATCCTGAAGACAACTGTCAAAGGGTTTTTCCTAAATTACAGATCATATTCACTATAAAAACTCCTATGGCTAAGATCAAATATAAGACCCTCCGTTCAGCTTTTAAGGTTTTTCACAACCTGGCTCCAACTTATCTTTACAAATTTATTCGCATTATTCCCCATTTCATACCTTATGGTCCAGTCAAGCAGGCCTTCTTGCTGTTTCTCCCACCTGATATTCCTTATCCTATTTCCATGCCTTTCCAATGGCTGTCTCCAATGCCTGGAATGTACTCCCAATTCCTGAAATCCTTTGTAACCTTCAAAACCCTGCTTTTGGAACCTTTTATAATCCCTCCTCTCACATCTATCTTGCATATACTTATTTATACACATGTCGTCACTCCCAATAGAAAGTAAGCTCCTTGATAGCAGGGACTGCTTCAATTTTGTTTTTGAATCTCTAATGCTTACACATTTTTTTGGACATAGTAGGTAGTTAATAAATGTTTATTGACTGATTGAGCTGGAAGGGTCTTTAGAAATCATCTAGTTCAACATCTTCCTTTTAGATGATAAAACAAGCTAAAAGAGGTTACATGTCTTATCCAGGATATGCAGATAAAAAGAAGGTAGAGCTAGGATTTGAACCCAAACAGATTCCAAATCCAGTCACCATGGTGCCTGACCAGGGTTTAAATTAATATACTCTATAGACAGAACTCTATAATGTCAAAAGTATTTTCAGATAACAAAACTATTAATTCTCCTAATTCACCTTCCTAGGACCTCAATTAGAGGCAGTGAGGTGGCTCAGTGCATAAAGAACTGGGCCTAGAGTCAGGAAGATCTGATGTCAAATCTGGCCTCGGATACCACCTGGTGACCCTGGGCAAGTCACTTAACCTCTGCCTGCCTTAATCCACTGGAGAAGGAAATAGCAAACTACTCCAGTATCTCTGCCAAGAAAACCCCATGGACAGTACTGGCAGGCTCCATGGGGTCCTGAAGACAATAACAAGGACTTCAGTTATTCAGTTAAAATAGGTTACACTATAAAACAAGGGTATTGGACTAAGTTGTTCCTAAGTCTCCTTTCTGCTCTCATTTATAATCCTATTACTAAGGATATACTGGAAAACAAAGGAAACTGGAGCTGTTTATCCTGGAGAAGCCAATAGTTATTGCTGCCCTTACATTTCTAAAGAATTAGAAGCAAAGTAGTGTAATGGAATGTCAAGTCAGGAGACCTGGGTGGGAGTCTTTGCTCTGAGATTTACTAGCCCTGTGATCCTGGACAAGTCATTTCCCCTCTCTGGGCCTCAATTTCCTCCCCTGTAAGAGAGGATGATAACACTGTATCAACCACCTCACAAAGTTATTGTGGGGAAAAAATGTTGTAAACCTTGGGGTTTTGCTACATCAATGTGTTATGTTTATCAGACTTGTTTTCCTTAACAAATCAGGACAGAAAGGAGCAATGGGTATAAATTGCAGAGGCAAATTTAGGTTTGGTGTAAAGAAAAAACTCTTAAAAATTAGAACTGCCCCCCAATGGAGGCAGTGTAGCTCCACAAGGTAGTAGCTGGTGGAGGACAAAGTGAAGGTGGGATGACCATTTATAAGGTATGATGTAGAAAGAATTTTTAGTATAAGTTTAATTTGATGGACTTTAAGGTCTCTTCCAATTCTGAGATTCTAAGACGTATATGGTAAAAGGTTTCAAAAAAAAGTAAGTGCTTTCACATTCACCACAATAATGTTTAATATTCAGAAAAAGTTCTCATTAAAGTAAATCTGGCTTAGAGCTAATCAGTTTACATAAAAATTCATTTGCTATTACAACAAGTCCTTCAAAACAATATTGTTTTGAACAATTCTCCTAAGAGAAATAGCACAGACACAAAAAATAAATAAATACTCACTTTTTTATTTCTCGGAGTAGCATTCGTATAAGGATTGCCTGAAGCGGCTCAACCATCAATTTTCTCCACATATCCAATGCTAGCTGCCAAGAACAATATATACATTATAAGTGAAAATCACTGTAAATCTAGGTTTCAAATGCAAATAAATACATCTGTGTGTATGTGTTTGTGTATTACATGCATATATGTGTGCATGCTTATATGTATATATACACACACACATATGCATACAGTTGACCTTCAACATTTGCATGTTTAACTTTTGTGACTTCAAGCATTAGCACTATCTTATTAGTAACCTCATTTTCACTTTCATGTTGGCAACTGCGTATATTTGCAGCTATGCAAAGTAGAGGAAAAAAAATGAGAGGCCTGACAGGTTCAAGTTTGTAGAGTGTCTGGTTTCCAACTCGGCACTTCACTCTACCACTGTAAAGAACTCACTGTGCATTTGCTGCATATTTTTATCGTTTGCCTTTAAAACTCAAATTCTGTGTTACAGTTATGCCCCCAAAGCATAGTACAAGTCCTTTGGGCTTTAAGCTCAAGCATGCAAAGTCAGTGATATGGCTTAGTGAGAAAATAAAGGTGTTAGATAAACTTCATGCCTCCAGCTGCTGTCAGCAGAAACTTTGGTGTTAACAAATCAAGTTGCCAGTCTAGTCATATTTTGACAGCAGCTACTACTGGTTTTCAAAGGGCAGCCAAGATAGAGAGGTTTACAGCAATGTGGTATACAGTACAATGCCCTCACACCACCATCTGACATAGTGGAAGGTAAATGTAGGTTAAAAAATATTTTAGTTTTAAGAATTTTATTTGCTGTACAGTATTTGTGGTACTGTGGATTTCATGTGTTATGAAAAGTGAATACTGTCTGAAATCAATGTTTTTTATTGAGATGTTGGCATAAAAAGTCACAGAATTCTAGGGAATTATTAGTGGGAAAAAATGTTTTGCATGTTACCAATTTTATTTTGTGTGCTACATTTCATGGTTATTGTGTTAGGTTAAAAGCATAGATTAACAGAATGAATGTTTTGTTTGAAAGAACTGTATGCAGAAAAGTATATTTTCAGCAATCTTTAGCAAAAGTTTACAGTTTTCGGTGGTCATGGGAACCTGACTGTCTATTTCCAATAGGTTCGATGTATCAACATTCACATTTTTTACTTTTGTGCTATTGACTTTAGCACAGTTTTTTAGAAATGTTAGGCCCAGGAAAGTTGAGGATTGATTGTATTTCCCAATTAAAAACACTAATATATTTATTTGTGACATAATTTCATTTCACGTTAAATACATGCATCTATTTTCTACTCATATTTACGTTACACACACACGTTTCAAGTTTTATCTGGTTTTGTGCTACTGCACAAATAATTTGACTTCTTTAATATTGATTCTAATGACTCTTTCAGTTAAAAATTAATATTTAATAGGATTGTTCAATCCAAATAAGTTTCCTAATCTCTATAAACACATTCACATTATAACTACTTAAGAAATTACCTACCTCTCCTATTTCCATAAGTGGTTCATTCATATCTACACCACCATAACCATACTGAAGGTCAGCTTCCGTCAATTTATTCTTCTTAATAAATTGTGTGTTGAGATACCTGAAAGAAAAACACATTCTCATCAGATAAAACAACAAGAAAAGCCATAGGTAAAGCAAATTATTTACTGAAAACTCAAAATTAAACTGTGAAAATGAGTTTAGTAATAGCACAGTCCACCAGAAAATCTTAATATAGTAAATAAGACTATTTAAATAATAGAAAGAAAAGTAATCACCCCGTATCTCCCTGCCTGGCTCCAAAATAAATATCAACACATATCTTAGTACAGTAAAATCTATTAACCCACCACCATTTAATCCAGAAAAGTCTTTCTATCCAAGAATCTAAAGCAATCTGATCAATAAACCAAGGCTCAGGAAATCAGGCCAAATAAGAGCTAGCAAATATTTTGTTTTATTCATGTGCCTTACTATAGTGGGCAATAACTTAATCACTGACACATTAACAACCTGTAAAAATAAACTAAAGTCAACACTGCATTAATGAATATAAAAACTGGAGAGAAAAACATAAGCCAGATTGTCTGATTTAATTTTACTGATATGAGAATTGTGTGAACATTAGTCTCTGCAACACACCTGTGAGGTAGGTACCATAAATATTATCACTCCCATTTTATAAATGAGGAAAAGAGGGTTGAGAGATTAAGTGATTTATCCATGGTCACAAATTGTTAGAAGTAGAATATAAACCTAGATCTCAATGTTATGTGCATCTTTCCAATATATCAGGCTGCTCCTCTTAGTCTATATGAAAGGTAACAATCAGGTTACAAAACAAAACAAACAAACAAACAAACAAACAAACAAAACCAGAGGCAATATTAATGGTACTATTTGGGAGAGCAGAACAAGGAAGTGACAGGAAGGTGCTGAGAGTTTGAGGAATAAAATTTAATTAGCTGCAGAACATGGAAGTGTTTGCATGAACCCTTTATACCTGATTATCACTACCTAAAGAAATAATGCTTCAGTGACACATGCAGCCTGTTTGGACATTCATTCTCAACAAACAGCAAGCTTCCTATTCTTTTCTGTAGGACACTTAATCTGCCAGAGTTCTTGTAAGGCCAACTGGCCTACACTTTTAGCAGATCACCTGTTGTTACCATATCCAGAGGGAAGGAAGGTCAAAGATCATCTGACCATATTTAAAGAAAACAAAAAGCTACATAACCAACCACTGCAATGGGTCACACTAACCCAACTTAAAAGATTTTCAAAGAGTTAAATAAGGGGGGGAGGCACTAAAAATACCTATAATAGAATCCCTGAGGATGGCTTAATAATAACATACAGCAGGATTCATGCCCAGCTTCCAACCAACCAAATGAAAATAAAAGTCAACAGGCAGGGACTGTTTTTTCTCCAATTTCAGAATGTGATTTGAACAATGATTGTGCTACTCTTACTATGTATTCAAGTTTCTCCAATAAACACTAATTTATCATTTAAAAAAAAGATGCAGTATGGTCTAATGGAAAGAGCACTATTCTTGGAGTAAGACAACATGGCTTGGTGAGCTTGGGTAAAGGGTATCACACTTCTAGATTTTAGTTTTTGCTACCCCAAAGAATTGTTGTGAGGAAAGCATTTTGAAAAAGACACTACTAAAGGCTCTCCCCAATCTAACCAGTTTTTTAAAAAAGAAACTATGCAGGGGGTTCTGAGAATGGAGAGTTGACTGAAACAAAACAGCTTAAATCAAAGAGACCTACAACACCTACTGGTGCTTTTGATATTCATTTCTTGATGAGCAGATAAGAGTCTCTAAGTGACTGTGTGTGCTAGGAATGATAGAGCTTCATGTTCAATAGACTCTTGCTTGGTTAATAAATACTTAAAAATTAGATGATTTCCTCCCTCTCATTTTGGGGAACTGATGATTTGACATTATAGTCTGAGATCATGATGTCCTTGATAAGTCAATATTTACTCTATATAGAATTTTACAGATTTTTTTTTTTTACAGATAACCACTGTTAAAAGAAAACTACTTAGTCAATTCACTAACTTACCCTACTTCCACTTCCATAAGAGAAAAATGTGTCTCTAATAGTTTTAATAGAAACATATCACAATTTTATTAACTGCTGAGAAAACAGAATTGATTTCTGATTGAAATCCTTCCCTAGAAAAAATGATTAATATAGAAAAATAAGAATCATAGGTAACATGGACTATCAAGTATTGATAAGATCACCAGTTTATGACAAAGAAACTGCTGATAATAAAATGACACCCCAAGAGATTCAAATGGCTAAATCTAAATAATGACATTCTATATTAATAGACCTCCACTTAAATCCTACTCCAATGTCTCACTTAATGTGTAGGTGACTAAGTTCTTAAAGAGTATGCCAGGAGAATATAAATGATTAAACATATTTCATCTGAGGATCAGCCTAGACTAGTCTGTACAGCCACATCATCAGAATGGTTAGAAGGTGATGAATTTTTTGGTTATAGTATTTCTTGAAAATCATTTTTTTAGTCATAAATAGATTGTGATCCACAGAGAAGGAATACTCACAGCAATGAAATCATGGTTCCTTGAAGTATTGTTGGATTTGGACTGATGGTCAAAAACCATAGCAGGGTTTAATTAAGGGTCTAATATACAGGTAAAAGTTCAGATATATTTACATAAGTTTTGTGACTGAAAAAATAAAAATCAAACAATGATTTTGAATGGATTGTAGATGCATATATGCATTGAAAGCGTGATGATAATCTTTTTTTTGTTACAGAATTATGAAACTTTTAAGGGGATGTCAAAGTGTAGAAGAAAGTACTGTGTTGTACAAAAAAGAACACTGAATTAGGATTCAGAGGGTCTGATTCTGAATCTTGGAACTACTATTTACTGCTTCTATGACTTTAGATCAAAACACAACTTTTTGGGGGCCTCAGTTTTCTCATCTAAATTAGGGTATTTGACTAGATCATCTAACATTTCTTCTGAGTCTCTAAATCCTATGTTCCTGTAATAACAGTGCAGAGAACAAAACCTAAGAGGAACCTTGGAAAAACAAAATAAATATGAGAAAAATATATAGGAAGGTTTCCTCTGAAAGGAATTCTGAGTACTCACTAATAATTTAGTCAAGTTTAGAAAACTTTCACCGTATGGAAAGAATTCTTTGTTCTCACATACTCTACTTCATTTCCCAGTTTCCAAAGAAGTTAAATGGGATTATTGGCATGGAGGATTAAGATCAAAAAGTTCCCAAAGCACTTGGATAGAATCTGCGTTTGAACCAAGTCGGTGTGAAAGAAACTTTGATGAAAGTTATTTTAAATGAACAAAAATAATTTTCTTGATAATGTTACATTATACTTTTTCTCCAGATTTCACTATAAAATAATTTCTAGAGATTTATTAGAAACAAGGGATATCCTAGGTAACTTGACTACCTAGTAAGGAGATTTTTCTAGGACACTGACTTTTATGCAGTATTAACTTAATGATAATGACCCAACTATGAACAATGATCAGTCACAAAGTTAGCATGATTGGTCTGAAATTAAATATTTTATAAAAATGAAACACATATAAGTGTCTGAGTCTCCTGAATGTCTCAAATGAAAGTAATATATACATAAAACATAAATTACAATCATATGATCACTAACATGAAAAGTTTTATACTTATATAATTATTTACAAAATTATGTAAATCTTTCTGTGTCAGCACTTCATATAAATTAGGATTTTTTTGTGTTGGCAGAGTATTGGCCCAAATAGTTTTCTTACTTAAAAAGTATTTTACTCAGCAGAGACTCATGATATTTTGCTTTTATTTTTTCTAAAATGACAGTTATTAGCAACTGGTTTTCTTCCCACCATGTGGAAGGTGTGGTTAGATCCAAACATAGTAGATAACTACTGCACAAAGACTCTTGGAATACTCTATCAGGCTACCTCACCAACAGGCACTAAAAATCACTTTTTTTTTTTTGTTAGGGAGAAGTGGGAGAAAGGGTTGTCTACATGGAGAAGGTAGGTGAATGATCAATGAATGGGTACATCATTGATCATTCAAGTTATAGCCTAGTTATACACATCATACAGCACTTAATTTGTCCTGTGAGTCACTTGTAATTTTGATTCTTCAGAGATCATGATACTTTGTTGATTCACAGCCATGAAACATTACACCACTCCCCAAAAATGGTGTTAATAAGTCAGCTTTTGTATCATAGAACAGTCTAGCTCAACTTTTCCTGACTTGTTTTCAAAATATTCCTCTTTACAACATACCAGACAAATGGAATTTCTCTGTGTTTCCCAAATAGGACGTACGATTTTCCACCTCTGACATTCCCACAAGTTAGACTGTATGGTGAAAAGCACTTCTTTCTCATCTCTACTTGCTGAAACCCTTCTTGTCCTTAAAAGTTCTCAAGGATGTCATTTCTACCAAGCCTTCCCTGAACCCCTCAGGTGAAAGTGGTATCTTTCATCTTGAACAGTTTTTGGGTACTTTGTCAGAATCTTTCCTCACCTTTATAATATAATACAATACCTTGTGTCATAATAATGCACATGGCATATTTCCTCTTTTAAAACTGTAAGCCCCTTCGTGACAGATTGTGTCATTTTTTTATCATTGGATCCCTAGCACTTAGCAGTAACTTGCACATAATAGGTGCATAATAAACGTGGGGGACGTAATTACATTTTAACTTTATTACATGGCCACAAGCACCTTCACAAATACTTGTAAGTGCAATGTACTTCTCATAAACCTATTTTAAACGATTTTGTTTTTATTGCTAGAAAAGATCTTTCCCCCACTTCAGATCAGAAGTAGATTAATTTAAATTTTAATTCATCATAGTCCTTTGTACTTATTAAGGGCAAAACTTTATTACCCAAGACTATATATTATTCTTAAATTAAGAATTTATGTTTAAGAGACATTTTGTCTTTTTAAATGTTATAAAATGGTTTAAATTATATAAAGAAAAGTAAGTCTAGAGATTTAGTGTTTTTCCAAAATCATTTAACAAATCATTTGACATAAGATTCAAATATAACTATAATACAAATAGTGAGTTAAGCTTATCTACGGTCTTTGATCATTGGTTCTATACTGTATGATACAGATAGAGGTAATGTAGACTTTTACTGAGCTTAGCAGCTAGGTGGTGCAGTGGACACAGCACCGGGCCTGGAGTCAGGAAGACTCATCTCTGAGTTCAAATCTGGCCTCAGACATGTAATAGCCGTGTGACCCTACGCAAGTCACTTAAACCCTGTTTGCCTCAGTTTTCTCCTCTATAAAATGAGCTGGAGAAGGAAATGGCAAACCAGTACAGTATCTTCGCCAAGAAAATCCCAAGTGGGGTTACAAAGAGTCGGACATAACTGAACAACAAAGCTTTTTTGAAAACAGGGATGGGCCCCACTTTAAGAAAATGCAATATAAGAAAACCTAAGATTACAATAACAATAAATTAGGGAGCGACTGTATTTGTATTCTTCCATTTACAAAAGGAATTACTATACAAGTATTTCAATTAGGAGTTCTCAGTTGTTTAAAAGATTATTGTCTACTTGATAGAAGCTAAAGAGCTGAGAAAGTTAACACTTAGATATCAAATGATTATCAGTACACCAAGTGAAAAAATTCTTTAGTTGTAATATGCTATCATATTAGACTATGATATCATAACATATAAAACTATGATAGGATTGATAAAAATCTTACTGACGTATTGTCCTTCTGGGTCATTTATAAATAAAATGAGCCCTATATTTTACAGATCAGGCTAAATAAGAGTACTGAAGCTCCTTAATACATTCTGCCACTAAACTCCAATTTCACAAATTTTAAATTATTTTCGTGCAACAAGCTTCTTTATGAAAATGATCAAGAGTTTTATAAGATCATTGGCATTGTAAACTTTCTTTTCTTTAATGGTAACTACAGAGCAATAAAAGGTAAAACTCTGACTAAGTGGGAGGATTATCAAAAACATGGGGGAAATGGAAGTGGGATATAGAGATAGTTGCAAAAATTGTTTTGACTGTTAAGTGCTACATTAACAAACAAAGAAAAGACAGTTAAGTTTTCTTATATATTTGCCACATTTTCTGTTCTGTTGAAAGAGTGGTTTTATTGATCACATTTTTAGAAATCTGTCTAGTAAATCCCTTCTTTACATTTTCAATGAAAAGTATAATCAAATCTCAATTATCAACAGCACTAAAGGGAAACAATGGTTTGGATTATTTCCCAAACTTTATCAGGTCTGAAGTTTCTTTTTATGAAGTATAAAGAATCACTGTATAGAGTGGTGCCACGAGCCCAACACTGAAAAAAAGCAAAACCCTTCTTTCAGGTACAGGCTTTCTTTCTTCTCTTCTCTCAGGTGAGTTTTCTACTAAAATACACTGATACCACCTACCTGGTCCAGGCCATAAAAGGGAAACTTGTTGGCAAGCAGAATTGACCCAAATGGGTAGAAGGTAATTCTTACACTCTTCTATAGCAAATTATCTGTATCATTAGTAAATAGGTACCAAGTAACACAAACCTTCATCTTAAGCATTTGAATTTATGCAATAGTTTCTGGGATCACAGTTTAAAAGTACATTTACCTGTATAAACAGTCCATATAGTCTGCCCCTTTGCTATATTCTTCCCAATACCTATGATACATAACCAATACTTGTTCTTCAGACTCCAGAACTCTCTAAAAGAAAAAGAAGTCACTTTATAAGGAAAATATTATTTTCATACAAGTACTACTACTTTACATTCTATATTTGATATTCACAATCACTCTGTAAGGAGGCAGACAAAATATCACTTCCCCTATTGTGCTGTTAAGAAAACTGAGGTATATAAAAGTGAAGTGACTGGTCCAAGATCACATGACAAGCAAGCTGCAACATGGGAACCAGAATTTCAGGATTTTGATTCCCAATCTAGGCCTTCTTCCTTTATACCATAAGGCTTACTTTTCTTTTAGTAGTATTTTTTAAGTATATTGTTTTATCATTACAATAACTCTAAATTATTTTGAAAAAATACTCATTTCACTTACTTTTTAGACTTCTTTACAAATACTCAAAAAAACCCCAAAAAACTCCGACTTAGCTCAAAAATTAGTGAAATGTTTTAAAGAAACTGAATTGAATAATTCCCAAATGGTAAATACAACACAAGGCACTGTTGTCCCTCAGCTAGGATTTTTATTAAAATAAATTTTAAAAAAGGATAAAAACTGAAAATTTGCTCTTAGGAATCAATTTTTGATCAACCTGCATATATAGCTCCTCATGAAAGTAAGTTGTACCTGTATCTCATATAAAAATTATTTATAAATAGCAATATTGATCACCTAAAATTTTAAATTTTTTTAAAAAGTCAAGTTTCTTCAAATTTATTTAGTACCTACTTTCTAGAAAGTGAAAAATAAACTGATAATCATGGTAAAGGAAGAATGGATGGGAGACAGGAACTAAATCCCTCTAACAGAAATTTTAAAGCACTACTGCATACTTTTTAATATTTTACATTTATATATAAAGATTTAAGAATAAGTAAATAACATCATGACCTAGCTCTACTAACCCCAAGTTAGTTACTGGACTGACCCTTTTCTCTCAAGTTGTCATTTCCCTAAAGTCATTTTAAGTAAAAACTAAGGCATCAATCAAGGCTAACAAAGGCTACTCCAAAACTTCGTAACATCAAATAAGTTCAGTCTCTACTTCAGGACTTTCTACTAAATTATCCAATTTCTAGAACCCAAAATATTTCACATATTTGCAATCAACAAAATATCTGGAACACAGTATATGCTTAATAAATGCTTGTTAATACCGATGAACTCAAAATACTTTGTTTTACCTTTTAAAAAACGGATGGATTTGTTGCTTTTATAACCTTACCATAGCTGACAACATACTCCTACACGTATGAAAAACAGCCTTAGATTAGAACCTATATGTAAAGTAACATCACATAATAAATCTTCACTCATCACAAAAATAACTATATTTTTTCTCAAATTTCCACATTTTAATTTGTAAAACTGAATAACAATAAAATATACTTGCTTGTCTAAGCTTATTATTAATATGAACCTACTGTTCTTCATAAAGTTTCTTATGAGTTAGATAACAGGCAATCCATAAGTCCTTGGAGATTTCTAAATTTTTAACCTAATTTTTAACTCAAGCAACTCAAAGGTCAGATTTGATAGAAATAATTTACAATCTACAAATGGTATTCAAAAGCAAAATGAATTTTTTTCTTACAGATGAAAGAGACTTCAATCCTGCTCATTACAAGAAGTTTACTTTCTCATCTACAGTAACCAAGGGTGCTGGGTGCATTCAAATCATGTTCTCATCAAAAGAACTCACCAGACACAGCCGGGAAAAATCTTTAAGTGAGACAAGTAGTGGCTGACTATTTAAGAATCACCGAAAAATAAAGGTGAGAATCAGAAGTCAAAACACATTTTAGTTCACAAATTAAATGAATATTTTATTCAGCCAATCTATTTCAGAGTTAAACAACCCCGCAAAGAGTTTAAGAGCTACCATCCAGACTGGTGCTACTTCACACTAGCTTTAGCTAAAAAGGTCAGGGAAGAGAAGGTTCTCACTTCTATTTCCTCACAACCAACTGTCCAGGATATCTTTTTGTTATTTCTTTCAACCCAGAAATCAACTTAAGTAGAAAAGGAATGTAAAAGAAATGCAAAAGTCCATAATTTTAAAAGGGCAGGATAATAACTACTCACATTTATGTAACAATTTAAGATTCACAAAGTGTTTTCCTCACAATAACCCTATGAGTTGGTAAGTGCACATATTATCATCATCATTTTACAGGTGAGGAAACTGAGGCTCTGGGAAGTTAAATATCTTATCTAGGGTCATGCACCTGGTAACTGTCAGAGCCAGGATAGAATCCCAAGTCTCCCAATTTCAAATCCAGTAATCTCTCTACTGTGCCACCTTGCCTCTCTAGGATGTGGATGCTGAGCACTTTTTAAAATTAAATTTTGTATTACACAGTCCTATAGAAAAATACCTCCAGCCTTGGCTACTAATATTATAATTTTTCATTTAATCAGTTAATTTTACTCTTCAAACAACCTCCTTCCCAACAATATATCCTGTTTTAAAAATACTCATTGATTACGACCCATTCAAGTTGTACTGAAAAACTTAAATCTGGAAAGTAGTTTCAAAACATACTTACACCACCAACATGCTACTTAATTACCTTGTGCAAATGGCGTACGTGATTTTCCAAAAAAATTTTAGTCTCTGTGTAAAGTCTTTCACCAAGAGGTTCAGGATAGGCCACACATAAAGCATAGATGTCTCTAAATCTGTTGTCAAGGTTTTTCATATTCATTGTAAATCCCTTTTTTAAAGGTAATCTTTGATTTAACTATTCATATGTATAATAAATATAATACATTTATATGTTTAGCTTTTTCACTTATATAAGAAAAATTGATACTTTTGCTTCTTAGCATCATACACATGATTCTCACTGAAAAATATAAAACACATTAGCCAAGCTTAATGAAAGGACACTATTACAAGATTCATTCAGTAAAAGAAACACAAAAAAATTAGTAAGACAACAGGACCTGCCCTAAAGGAGCCAGCAATCTAGTAACTATAAGACATGTACACTGACAACCATACTACAAGGTAGTGAGTGATTAGTACTATTAAAATTTCATCAACAGAGAGAGCTACAGGGAATTAGGTGAAAGGAAAAATCACTTCCAGTTAGCATGTTGATAAGATTTCACCTTATCTTTAGATGGTCAAATAACAATCACTATAAACAAGTAATACTGCAAATAGAGAACTAGAATCAACTATCTTAGTTTCATTGGAATTATATGCAAGTAATGGAAATATAGTGCTCAAATCCATGATAAAAAAATAAAATGAGTTTAAACTGAAAATTCACCAGGGAAATCTAACCTACTTAAATCAACATAAGAAAACAGGATGAATATATAGTATTCAAAGGAAATTAGTGGCATGTATATGCAATTCTTTAATTCTTTTATCTCCCCTCCCTGTCTTGCCCAGGCTAGAGGTAAGGCAGCTACTGTCAGGGCAGGAAAAAAAAATCTTTAGACTAAAAAGGACCCTAAAATGTCATCTACACCATACTGGTTCACATCTTAAACTAGAGCAAATCACATAATACAAGAGCTGGATGGTATCTCAAAGGCCACCCAGTCTAACCAGTACCTAAATACTAATCCACCTTACAACATCCTCAGCAGACAAACCAGCTGGACTCCATACGAAGGTCTCTAATGAGAAGCTACCTCATCATGCAAACCATTCCACTTTGGAATAGCTCTAGTTATTATGAAATGTTCTTACCAAAAGCCTAAATCTGACTGTCTGCAACTTCTATTCCACTGATCCAAGTTCTGTCATCTGGAGCCAAGCAGAAGTCCAGTCCCTCTTCAAATACTTGAAGACGTCTATACGCTGCCCCAACTTCTCTTTTTGCCAAGTTATGTATCCCAGGTTCTTTCCATCAACACTCATATGGCATGTTCTACAGTCCTCTCACCACCCCAGATGCTCTCTTCTAGGCATCTTGTCAGATTGTCAATAGTCTTCCTAAAACTGCTCAGATTAGGACAGAACAAAAAGACAGCTCCCTTATTCTATCCATTCATAAGGTAGCAGCCTACGACATTAGTTTTGGGGGGCACTATGCCACATTGTTTACTTAGATTGCATTTGCAGTACACTGAAACCCCCAGACGTTTTTCCAAATGAACCATTGCCTGAACCTCTCCCCACTGGCCTATATTTATGAAGTTAATTTTTCAAATCCAAATGTAGAAATTGACACTTTTCTCTATTAAATTTCATCTTACACAATCAGTCCTAGGAATCCTTGATCTTTATGGATACTGATTTATCCAATATGTGACCTATTCTTACCTTCAATATCATCTGTAAACTACATAAGCATATCTTATATAGTATGCCTTTATCTAAGTCAGTGATAAAAATGGTGAACAGCATAGCACAAAGGGCAGATTCCTGGGGTACTCCATTAGAGACTTCCCTCAAGCATATTTACCCATTTTCTTTCCATTTTATGATGTTAATTTACTCTTCAGAAAATTCTCCTTTCCAAAACTATATCTCTTTTTTTAATTCATCAATTACAACCCATACAAATTGTACTGAAAAACTTTACTCTGGAAAGTAATTATAAAATATATTTATACCATCAACATGCTACTTAATTACTTAGACTTACAAATAGCACAGTTATGGTATAAGTTTACACCATTTTGCCATGACTATTCTTTGGGCCTAGTCACCCAACCAATTCCAGAACTATCTAATGTTACCAGGATCATCTTTCTACTTCATCCGGAAATTAGTATGAAAGATTCTGGCAATGTTGTTTTTTTTTTTAAATCTACTCTGTATCAAAAAAAGGAATTTACATTAGTTTGGCATGATCTTTTCTTGATGAAGCCACAATGGTTTTTATTAAGTTTCCTTACTAAAGGAAGTGTTTCCTATACTTCCTTCTCTTTCAAAAAGCTAACATTTATTCTCTTAATAATATGTTCTAGAAGTTTGCTAGGAATAGAAGAATCTATCCAATTTAAAATTCATTCATGTATTACTACACTATAAGAAATGAATCAGAAGAATTCAGGGACATGGAAATAGCTATAAGAACTGATAGAGTGAAATAAGCAGAACTAGGAGAAAAACATTCACAATAACTACAATAATGTATAGAGAAAAAATAAAACCAATGTAATTCTATGTAATTATGTTGACCAAGTGCAGCCCTGGAGAAGAGTTGAGAAAATGAATTTCCCTTCACTGAAAAGGTGGGAGACAACTACAGGAACAGAATAGTGAAAATACTGGCAGACACAGTTGATGTGTTGGTTGGTTTTACTGGAATTTTTAAAAATCTTTTTAAATCTTTGTTTACATGAGATGACTCAATGGGAACAGAAAGAATATATTCTAAAATCAAAATAATATGAAAACAAAATTACCCATAAAAACAAAATACACCCATAAAAACATTCCACAAGTTCTACTAAATGCTCAATTCAAATGACTGAGTATATTTTGCTATCCAGCCTGTATGGCTTATTGGGACAACATCTTATGAGTAATCATCGGTCACTAGAGAGGCCCTATAATATTTCAGGAATTGATAAACTCAGCACAAAGTACTCTGTCAACATGAATGAACATCTGGAGAAGCTCACAGCCTATACAGAATTCTTCCATTTTGGCAATCAATGTTGGTAAACATACACTCTTTTTCTATGCTTTGCTCGATGTTAGTAATCAGGGCACCAATAAATGGAGTTACCTCTGGGTTGTATTTATCAAGGAATCTTGTATAAACTTAACATATGCAAAAAGGACTCCATGTTAGGAAGGTTTCAAGGCTACCTTTTGCTTAACCAAGTCAATTTGGAAGGGTGAGATAATCATTAAAAAAAAAAGCAGAATCTTATATTCTTTGCATCTTCTAGTCCATTGTGTGATTACGTGAGCTGCTGCAAGACATCATTTCTGTTATACTCTCAAATCTTCAAACATACCTTCAATACATGTATAGATCACATGTCAAAATGTCACAAGTCAATAAGCATTTATTAAAGGTTTACTATGAGCCAGACACTGTGCTACCCTCTGAAGATATGAAGAAAAGCAAAAACAGCCCATGCCCCCCAAGAAGCTCACATTCTGAAGGAGACAACATGGAGATAACTAGGTACATAAAAATTATGGAAGATAATTTCAGAATGGAAGACTAACAGCTAGAAAGACCATGAAAGGTTTCTTAACAGAAAGTGGAATTTGAGCCGAGTTTTGATAGAAGTCAGAAAAGCTAAGCGGTGGAAGTGGGGCAGCAGAGCACGTCAAGTACAGGAGGCAGTTAGTGAAATGGCAGGGGGACTGGAGATGAAACGTCATGTGCAAAGAACGGCAAACATGGTAGTGTGGCTAGAATGTAATGAACATGGAAGAGAACAAAATGTAACAGGACTACAAAAGTAGAAGGCCAAGTTATGAAGAACTTTAAATGCCAAAGAACTTTAAATTTGATCCTGAAGGATCTGAAGGATCAGAGCCTGGAGGCTCTGAAAGACTTCATCAATGAGGCCTGCTGGGACATCAGCTCGGGTGGGGTGAACCTGCAGAGCATGGACTCGTCTCACATCTCCCTGGTACAGCTCACCCTGCGCTCGGAGGGCTTCGATACCTACCGCTGTGACCGCAACCTGGACATGGGCGTTAATCTCACCAGCACGTCCAAAATCTTAAAATGTGCCAGCAATGAAGATATTATTACTCTAAGGGCTGAAGACAATGCAGATACACTTGCGTTGATATTTGAGGCACCAAATCAGGAAAAAGTTTCAGACTATGAGATGAAATTAATGGATTTAGATGTTGAGCAACTTGGAATTCCAGAACAAGAATATAGTTACGTAGTGAAAATGCCTTCTGGTGAATTTGCACGAATCTGTCGGGATCTCAGTCATATTGGAGATGCTGTTGTAATTTCCTGTGCAAAAGATGGTGTAAAATTTTCTGCCAGTGGAGAACTAGGAAGTGGAAATGTAAAACTATCACAGACAAGTAATGTTGACAAAGAGGAGGAAGCTGTTACAATAGAGATGAATGAGCCAGTTCAGTTGACCTTTGCACTTCGATACCTGAATTTCTTTACCAAAGCCACTCCGCTTTCCCCTACAGTAACACTCAGTATGTCTGCAGATGTACCACTTGTTGTAGAGTATAAGATTGCAGATATGGGCCACTTAAAATATTACCTGGCTCCCAAGATTGAGGATGAAGGAGGATCTTAGACATACTTCATTCCTAAGAAGAGGGGGGAAAAGGAAGCCACTGGAGTTTTATTAAAAAGAGGAGTGGGGGTAATATGGTCAGACCCACGCTTTAGAAAAATCACCTTAGAAACAGAGTGGAGGATGGAAAAGAACATGGAAAAGACTTGAAGCAGGAAGGCCATTTAGGCTATGGTACTGTCCAGGTGAGAGGTGGTGGCTGTATTGAGAGAAGAGAGATGTATAAAAGAGGAATTATAAAGACAGAAACAAGATTTGGAAACGGATTGGATATATAGGGTGAACATGACTTAAGGATTACATTGGTGTTGGGAGCCAGGGTGACTGGGAGGCTGGTGAAATAATAAAGTCTAATTAGACAAGGCCTGGGAGTGGTTTTGTTATGTCTTATGAACTTAGAAGAAGAGAAAGAGAGGAAAAGGGAAATATATTACAGGGGGGAGGGGGAGAAATTGTCTTATATAATCAGAGTGCGCACAGAGTGGCTGACACTTGAACTTTACTCCCATCTGAATTGGTCAAAGGAAGGAAAAATAAACACAGGCTTTGTTTATCTTTTGTTCTCAATTGAGAGGGTAGAGGGAGAAAAGGTAAACTGAAAAAAAATTTAAAGATGTGTTCTGTTTTGTACGTGCTACAGGATATCCAATTTGAGATGTCCAAAAGGCAAGTGACGGTGTAGCTCAGGAGACTAGGGCTCAATATGTAGATATGGGAATCATCTGCATAGAGATAACTGTATCCATATTAGCTGTTGAGATCTCCAAGTGAAATAGTCTAGATTAAAAAGAGAAGAGAGTCTTGGTCAGACCTTTGAAGTATACTCATGGTTAGTGGGCATGCCCTGCATGAAGATTCTGCAAAAGGAGACTGAAAAAGAGCAGTGAGACAGGTAGAAGGTAAACCAAAAGAAAGTACTGTTATGAAAACCCAGAAAAGAAAGATAATCCAGAAGAAAATGGTGATCAACCATGTCTAATACTTCAAAGAGGTCAAGTAAGATAAGGATGCAGGGGAAAAAAAAAAAGATGAAGACTCAGAAAAAGCCATTAGATATGGCAATTAAGAAATCTCAGGAAACTCTGGAGTAGTTTCAGTGGAATAATAAGATTAGAAATCATACCACAGAGCTGTTGGAAGGGAGTAAGAGGAAAGGAAGTGGAAATACTAAGTATAAACAACTCTCAAAAAATTTAGCCAAGAAAGGGAGGAAAGCTACGGGAAAATGGCTAAAGGGGACAGCAGGATTATGTCAGGGTTTGAGTAGGGATGACAGTGGAGGAAATCCTTTGGAGAAAACAGAAATGGATGGGATCAAAGATACATGTAGAGCGGTTTGCCTTAGCAAGGTGGGTCACCTTTTCATCTAAGACAGAAGGGAAGGAGATACTTCAGCAAAGCTCCTTGAGCAAAGTGAGATGAGGATATAAGAAGGCACAGATCATGGCAAATAGCCTTCATTTTTTTATGGATGCATGAAACAAGGTCTTCAACTATGAGGCTGGGGGGAGTTAGGAGGCAAGGATGTGTTATCAGAGTCTTGGAGAGAGAGATGAGAAGATTTGCAGCCGCTATGCTGAGTAGGATAGCAATCCCAATTAGGGATGAGTATGATTGCCATGATGCACAGAGGGCCCAAGTATAAGATTAGGTAACAAATCTGTAGTGAATCCAGTCAGTCTAGTTTTACGATTCCCTCTAGCTCAGTTCAGCAGCATGTGAATAGGAGGAAAAGGGGCATACAGAAGGAGTAATCAAGACTGGGGTTTGGCAAGGTGTGATCAGTGATAAAAGTAGAGGACAAGGGATTTCAAAAAAAGAGGATACTGTACAGCTGAGTTGGTTCACCAAGTGGTAAGATAGAGAAAGGAATAAAGTGTAGGCAATGTGTATGCGGGGGGGGGGCCTGAAAAAAAGATTAAAGTTTGGGAGAATGGAGATCACATAGGATATGGACATAAAGGCAGAAGGAAAGATGAAAAGATCATTCTCATGAACATCTCAGAGAAATGAGAAATTAGATATATGAGGAAGCTGTTAAAATTTATTCCTGATCACCTTTTTCTCATTCATTTTTTCCTTTTTTGGGGGGGGGGGTAATCTTTCTGTCCTGGAGATACATTACAAAAGAATTCTTCAATATGTTTAAAACATCTCTTTCAGCAGTTTTCCCTCTGTAATTGGTCTGGTCCAACCAATTATACTGACTTCATCTTCCTAACTTCTGTTTCTACTACCTCTACAATCAATGGGCATCTATTGTTTCTAGTTCTTTGCTATTACAAATACTGCCCATCTTTTTGTATATACCGCCCATCTTTTTCTAAGTGACCTGACTGGGGTGTATGCCTAACAGTGAAATCTCTGGATCAAAGGGTATGAACATTTGTCACTTTCCTCACATAATTCCAATTTGCTTATCATAAAGGACAGGCCAATTGAAAGCTCCACCAAGGTCATCTAAAATAAATGCCTCTACTTCTCATTTTCTCCTTAATTCTATGCAGTCTGGTTTTTGACCCCATCATTTAACCAAAACAGTTCTAAAGTTACCAAATCTCTTAATGGCAAACCTAATGGCCTTTTTCTCAATCCTCATCCTTGACTTCTTTGCAGCCTTTGCCACTACATCAGCCTCTTCTTAATACTCACTTTTATGTTTCCTCTCCTAGTTCTCCCCCTTGTTCTTCCTCCTTCTTGGTCTCCAATAGTGGTTATTCATCCACATCCCACCCATTTATCATGGATGTCTCTCAGGATTCTGTGTTTGGCCCTTTTCTCTATATATATTATTTTGCTGGTGATCTCATTGGTTTCCATAGATTTAATTATCATCTCTATGCTGATAATTCCTAGATCTACTTATCCAGCCCTCATTTCTCTGATAAACTCTAGTCTTGCATCTGCAACTGTCTATTGGACATCTTCAACTGGATATCTCAAAGATACCTTAAATTCAATATGTACAAAATTGAACTCATTTATCTCCTCCCCACCCTCACCACATGACCCTTATGAATTTTCCTACTGTCACTTGCACCAACATGCTCTATAGTAAGCTCATAACCTAGGTATTTTCCTCATTCTCCCTCACCATCCTCCAATATCTAATCTGTTCTAAAGTCCTGTAAATTCTACCTTCATTACATCTTATATGTGTCCCATTGTCTCCTTGCCAGCACCTTAGGGCAGGCACTTGTCACCCTCCTCCTGCCCTACTACAATACCCCACTGTTTGCTCTCCATTACAGCCCATCCTCCACTCAGCTGTCAGACTGATCTTTCTAAAGTACAAGTCTGACCATGTCACTCTCCTGTTCAATAAACTCTAATAGTTTCCTATCATTTCTTGAATCAAACATAAAATCTGGCTAGTTTTCAAAGCCCTCCAAAATCTACTCCCTTCCTGCATATCCAGTCTTCTATCTTACTCTTCTCCAGACATATATATTCTTTATTTATTTGTTGGTTCATGATTTAAATAGAGCAAAATCTAATTCCCACTGTCCTCTCCTACAAGACCTTATTATGAGAATTCACAGTATCTCAAATTTATCAAATTGTTTTCAATATCTCAATTCTTGTTAAATTCGATAAGCATCTATTAAATAAAATGTCCTTATAAACACCCCCGGATATTTAACCTTCAAGGGCTACCTGTACCTATGAAGACTGCAACCCTTCTAAAATTTAGTATAAGGTCTTCAATTCAGCATTCACTCAACAAGCATTGACTAAGGGCTTAATATGGTGGGTACTGTACTAGGCTATGGGGATTCAAAGACAAAAGTGAAACAGCACTTGCCCCGAGGGAGAAACAATTTATACAAAGAAAAATAAATACAAAATATATACAAGGTAATTACACACTACTTCCAGTAGTATGTGTATGTGAGGGCAGGGATCTCTCCTGAGAGATCAGGACAGGCTCCCTCCAGGACTTGTCCCTTCAATTAATCTTTGAAGGAAGTCAGAGATTTTTAGAGGTGAAGGAGTAGAAAACAAGAGCATTACAGGAAAGGAAGATGGCTTGTACAAAGGCACAGCGACAGGAGATGAAATGTCACTTATGGGAAAGGAGCAAAGAAGTCTCTGTGATGCAAAGAGAGGATGTAAGCAGAGTAGCATACTATAAGCCTGCAAGGGCTGGCTGGAGCCAGAACTATTAAATGCCCAAATCAAAACAAAAACAAAAACAAAAACAAAAACAAACAAACAAAAAAACCAACCAGCATTTTAAAAGTGGGAAGGAGCCATGGAATCTTCTTGAGCAGTTAAGAAAAACAGTCAGATCTCATACTCCAGCTAACCTAGTCATGTCTCTCCCAATTCAGTGAGGTTCATCCTCAGCCTACAGACATAGCACCATACTTGAATCTTTTATTTGTTTTTTTTTTTTCTCTTAAAAAAATTCTATCATGATTTAAGGCCTTTCCAGCTTAGGATGATGTGCCAGAGTGTGTAATGTGCTGGCACAATCTTTAAGAAGCACAGGTCACTCCACATCCTGATTAAACTGTGGAGCAAAAGTTTGGTGAAGAATCCCTAAATTTGTATAAACTGATGTTGAGTAAGTACAAAGTTACTAATTTTACTTTTTCTATCTGCACATCTCCTCAGAAATGGCTGCCATGTTTACAAAAACAAGCCAATAGGAAGATAAATACTAAGTGTTAATAGTTATTTGCAAGACTTAATTATGATGCCTTTTTCCAAAAAGGAAGTCCTCCTATTACTTTATGTCATGGTTTCCTCATTTATAAGGTAGATTGAGTTATCATTATTATTATTATTGATAGTGACATTTCTATAGCCCATTTTAAAGTTTTCAAAACAATTTATATACACTATCTCATTTGATCCTCAGAGTCCTGTAAACTATTCTCATTTTACAGATGAGAAAAATTATGCTGAAAAGGGCTGTTAACTGATTAGCCCGGAGTCATATAACTAGTTATGTGCTACAAGAAGGATTCAAATCCAGGTCTTTCATAACTCCAAGCTCAATATTCTTCCAACTACATTATGTTGCCTCTCAAACTGCTAAGAAAGAGTTAACCAAATCAAAATCATGTAAGACTGGGACCAGCATTATAAACACAGAACATTAATAATGAAAATAATTTTTACATACCTGGCTCAACCTAGGCTATATTAATATCATATTTTAACGTAAAAGACCATTAATTTTTTAGTGTCTCTAACACATTATAAGGAACAAGCATTTATTTATTTATTTATTTATTGATTGCTTTTTTCTTTTTTTGGGGTGAGGCTATTGGGGTTAAGTGACTTGCCCAGGGTCACACTGCTAGTAAGTGTCAAGTGTCTGAGGCTGGATTTGAACCCAGGTCCTCCTGACTCCAAGGCTGGAGTTCTATCCACTGCCCCACCTAGCTGTCCCTGGGATAAGCATTTATTAAGCACTCACTATGTGCCATGTGCTGTGCTAACTGCTTTATAAATATAATCTCATTTTCATCTTTAAACAACCTTAGAAGGTAGATGCTATTATTATTCCCATTTTACAGTTGAGGAAACTGTAGCAGACAAATGGTTAAGTGACTTGCCCAGGGTCACATAGCTAGTAAATGTCTGAGGCTAGATTTGAACTCAGGTCTTCCTGACTCCAGGTCCAGCATTTTATCCATCGCACCACCTTCTCTAAATTCTAGAAAAACAGATGGCAATCCAATTTTAGAGAGACATTTCTTTACATAAAGATTTCTTTAAATGAAAAATGCTACTTACCCAAATGGAAAAAAAAATCTACTCAAAGAAAAACATTTATTCAATTTATTAAATTCCTATTATATGGAAGGCATAGTTAAGCACTGAAGAGCTACAAAAATAAAGAATATATTCTTCAACAAAAGGATATAAATCTGGAATGAAAGCTGATAGAAGTAATTCTAAGTCACAATGCCATTATAAGTATTTGACTAGGAAAGTCACCATAATTTCTCAACCCAAACATTAAATAAAACGCCAAAGTCCCTAACAAGAATGCTTTCTTGATAACTACAAAGCCATCAAAGCCTGATTCATTGTAATTCAGCTACATTAGGCTGGTCATGTCATAAAAATTAAAAGTAATATCAAGATACTAAATAGTACCTCTAAGAAAAACTTTTAAAAGGCAATTGGATATAAGGCTGCCAATTACACTTTGGGCAATCTCACTAGAGATCACAAGTTAGAAAAAAAAAATCGACGGGCCATGACAAATTCAAAATAAACCATGTCATTAGAACAAGCATCAGTCACAAATAATACTGGTTCGGATAAGCTATATAGATTATTATATTGTGTTCATTCATTTCCATTTTAAGCAATTAAAAACATTTATTCTGTATAAATGTGATGAACAATAGAAGTCCTCATATATTGGTAATGATTATCTTAGACCTATATTTCTAGGGCCAAAAAAGACAGTTTTACTCTAAAAGAAATCAGGCTAAAAGTGAAACATGAAATTCAATGAAAATTTAAAAGAAAGTTCACAGCACTAATATTTTTTGCTCATTATTAAGTATGGGATGAGTAGTTTACCTCTAAAATACAAACCAAAAAAATGCACACATATTTTACATACAGTACATCGAAGAAGTGTATTTAATCATATAATTTCTCTCTCCCCTAAAATATTTTCTACAAAAAGTAAGGTAGGGGAAGAATCAAAAGAGTATCTTGGCCCTAATACCTGGCAAATCATTCATATTCAGAGTTTTTATTTACTGAGGACAAGGATTCACCTCGTTACCCAGCAACTAAGGCAAATTCAATTTGAACTGATATACCGAGACATTTTTCCCTTCACTAGGTTCTTGAATTTATGAAGAGTGTCCAGAAACATATCATGTTGGGCAACGATTCTACACATGGCTGAGACAAGGTGACAGCTAATTTGCAAAGGAGATGCTTCATATTCATACATTTACTTTCAGTCTCAAGTTTGAGGCTTAAGGACACTGCCTAACAAAGATGCAGTAGAGATTCCAACAGCCTTCCTTTTGCAGCTCAGCGAGAGAAATCTTTTCTTCCTCCCCCAACTCCACATAGTAACAAGCAGCAAAAAAAGACCACTCTTTTCTTATTCCATTTTATTTTATTTTCTGGTCTGCATTCTCTCCCTCTCCCTCTCTTGAGATAGCAAGAAAATCCAAATGTATTACAAACATATAGAGTGAAGCAAAATACATTCCTACATGACCCATGCCCAAAATACATATACACATACGTGTATATATTTCAATCTGCACTCACCACCTCTCTTACTAGAGGTTAGGAGCGTGTTTCATCATGTGACTACTCTTTTAATCTGTTGTCTAGGTTTCTTTTGCTTAGAGAAACCTCTGCTAAGAAGAGAGTTACCTACACTTGGAAAGTAACAATAGAAAATTATAATGTTCAATTGTTCAAAGAGTCTGGGTTCCCAGAAAGAGAAATGGGTGTTAATGACTACAGTTTAGGTATTCTTCAGACAAAAAGGTTAACTTTACAAAAAGTATTGCATTCACATATTAATAATAGCCAATACAAAGTTTTGCAAATAATCACTTCAATTAGCCCCTGGATTATAGGGGAGATTGGGATGTTTACTTTGTAAACAACAAAGGATAAAGTCATCCTCTCTGAAGTTTTGGCTAAAGGAGTAAGAAGCCAACAACCTAATCTACCAATAGGCAATATGTGTATTTAAGTGTACCACCTCATAAGCTAGTTGAGGAGTATTCCTGACTACTAAACCTCCTATTTTTCCAACCTGTACACTTCTTGGCCTCTCTGAAGCCTCCACCACTGTTGATCATCCTCCTCTTCTTGATAACCTTTTTTCCCTAGACACTACTTTATCTTCCCTCTGCTCCTACCCCTCTAAAGGTTCTTTCTCAGTCTCATTAGCTGGATCTTTATCAAGGTCGCACTCTCTACACAATTTCACTCCCAGTTTTAGTTATCTCTATGCTAATGATTTTCAGATCTATTTATACCAACCTAAATGCTTTTCTAACCTCTAGACTTGGATCTCCAACTGGATGTCCTGTAAACATCTTCAACTCAACACGTTCAAAACTGAACTCATCTTTCCTCCCAAACGCTTTCCCTTTCCAAATTTCCCTATTACTACTGAAGGTACTCAGGTTCACAATATGGGTTCCAATCTTGACTCCTCCATCTCTTCTCAATGCTCCATACCCAATTTGTTACCAAGTCCTGTCAATTTTATCTTTGAAACAATTTTCATAAATGCCTTCTTCTCTCCTCTGTCACTGTCACCACCTAGGTGCTAGCCCTCATCACTTCTTCATGCACAGACTAGTACAATAGCCAGAAAGTTGGTCTCCCTGCTTCACATCTCTCTCCACTCCAGTTTGTTTACTATTCAGTTGTCAAAATTAATCTTCTTAAATTACAAATAAATAGTCATAGATTTAAAAAGTGGTATTTCTGCAGTATCTCTGATTTAAAATCTGAGTCTTGAGGGAAATTATTTTCAAACATTTCTTGAAGTTTAATGGTTGGACAGTTATCTTTTATTGATTTTAATTTTATAACATATTCTTTTTTCTCTTTGCTTTTTTATTTTTTATTCTAGCTCTACTTGTTTTAATGACAGTTACCTTTATGATTCCTTTAGTTTAAAAATGTTTTCTATGTAAACAAATGAGTTTTCATTTTTAGCAAATGATTTTATTTAATCCAAACATTTAGAACAGATTTGACTTGTGAAACTAAGATCTAGGGTCCCCAGGGTCAAGGTCACTTTTTTATTATGAGTTAAGGGCTTAATGAAGACAAATAGGGAAACATTTATTAATATTTCTTTAATAGACAGGTAGGTGGCATAGTGGATTAGGTTATTACATATCGATAATATAGATATTCTACTTATAATTAATCATTTATTGTAGCAATCACTATATAAGACCCTGAAGACAAGTACAGAGAAGGCAAACACAGACCCTGTCCTTGGGGAACTCAGACTTTTGTGGAAGAGGACTCAGTATTCCAGAAAAAGAAGTATAAGGATTCTAAAATGCTCTCGAGTTTATAGAAATGGAGAGGCAATGTGAAAGCAATTAGAAACTAGGAAAATAACTCTCCTATACTACTTTAAGTTAGGAGAGTTGGTCTGGCATGGAGGAGAGTGTTCTGACTTATAATAAAACCTGAATGTGAATGCCACTTCACATACATATGAACTACGTGATTCTGGGCAACCTCTCAGAGACTTAGTTTATCATTTATAAAATGAGGATAATCATAGCACCAACTTCACAAGGGTGAGGAACAAATGAGATAATAAATTACTCTGCAAACTTTAAAATGTTACATAGATGTGAGTTATTATTATCACTGCTAAGTGTTCTACATTTATTATTACATTGGATCCTCAAAATGACACTGTTAAGTAGTGCAGGAATCATCATCTTTATTTTGTAGAGAGAAAAACTAGGTCAGATTGGTAAAATAACTTCCCAGACAAGAAGTAGTAAAGCCAGGTCTTCTGACGCTATGTCCAATTTATTTTCCACTATACTTACATTTGTGTTTTTTATATCTCAAATGAGATACTCACAGAATTTCAGTAGAAGGGACCTGAGAGGCCGACCCATCAAACTCACACCTAAGAAAGAATACCCCTTTATACTGTTCCTAAAAAGTGGACACAGACCTTATTGAAGGCCTCAAGTGTGGGGGAACCCACTACTTTCCAAAGAAGCCAATTCTACTTTGAAATACCTCTGCTTGTCATTAGATTTCTCCTTATATCAGGTGCAAATTTGCCTTTTCTAACCCTTGATCTTAGTTCTGCCCTATGGGGTCAAGGAGAACAAATCTAATCTCCCTTCAATTTGATAGCCTTTCAAATACTTTAAAACAGTGATCACATCCTCCCCAAGTCTTCTCTTCTCCAGTTTAAACATCTCCAATGCCTCCAACCAAACCTTATAAAGTATAAACATAAGGCCCTTCAATATACCGGTTGCCCTCTCCTAAACACTCTCCAGTACATTAGCATTCTTGCTAAAATATGGTGCTCAGGATTGTACACAGTACTCTAGAACTGGCCATCCTGGCTACATCCTAACATCTTAACAATCTAAGAACTCACAAGTTTTTTAGATTGCCACAAAACACAGTTGTCTCACTGAGTGTACTAAAACACTCAAATCCTTCTCAAATTAATGGCTATGTAAACCACATCTCCACAATCTTGTATCTTTATGGTTGTTTTTTGTTTTTTTAACTTCAAGCTTACTTATCCTTCTTAAATTTCATTTTTAAAAGATTTAGCCCAATGTTTTGTCAAGATCTTTTTGGATCCCGATTCTGTCATCCAACATATTAGTTATCCTTCTTATTTTTATATCATCTTTAAATTTGATAAGCATGCCATTTATACTTTTAACCAAATAGTTCATCAAAATGTTAAATAATTCTAGATCAAGAATAGATCCCTGGAGTTCTCTACTAAACAGGAACTTCCCAAGGTAATGAAATTATTAATGATTACTCTTTGAGACTGGCCATCCAATCATTCATCATACAACTAACTGTACCATCATCATACATCTAACTGTACCATCATCTGTTCCACATCTATTTATCTTGTCTATCAGATCAGAATAACATATTGTCAAATGTTTTGCTAAAATCTTGGTAGACTATATCTACAACATTCTCCTGACCTAGTCAATTAGCCTTCTTTAACAAAAAAAAAAAAAAAAAAAGGGAAATGATTTTATGGTAGAAAGTTTTAACTGCTTTGAAAAACATAAAAATTATGAATACTGCTACTGCATTTCAATATTTCATTTAAGTTTTTCTCATTCTTTGGAATAAATGGGAAAAACTATTGAGAAAAGTGAATATATTTTAGGATAAAAACCTTTTAGTCCATTAATAATTAATGGAGTCAAGTTTGTTAACCAATACTGCAAACAATTCCTAAACTCACATTTCCGAGAGGATAGAAAGAAATCCAACAATTTCCATCAATGATAATGAAACAGGTTGATTTTTCCATGAACCAACTACTTCACCACCCAGCTACTACCCACCCAAAAAAATCTGGAACCATGAACCATGATCAAATCAACTCTGCCACTGTTCCTGGATGAGGAACATCAACCTATCATCTTCTGGCCTCACTCACCATAAATGATAACATAATAAAAATGCATATATGTATTGTATTACATTAATTTTCCAGCCCAAAGTACTACTCCCAAACCAATACTCTCCCACATTAGAATGTTAGCTCCTTGAGGGAAGGAAAAGAATTTTACATTTGTATCTCTGGCACTTAGCATAGGGTCTGGCACATCGTAAGCACTCAATATTATTATTGCTTGTTAGTTCATTCATTCATTCATTCATTTATCCACATGATAAACTTAGCAAATATACAAAATATAAGTAAATATAGTAAAATACTAAGTAAATATATTAAAAAAGCATTTGTAAATTGAAAATAAAACTTGTGAACCTTTACAGTAAGCAATTATACTTGACCTTTTAAAAAAAATTTAGAACCTGTTCTAAACTATATACGCATGCTTACTATTCCGAATGAATAAAGTCAATCTTCTAATTAAAGGATACGAAAAACGATCATTCCAAGTTGCTCTTTCAACATAATCCAACATGACAACAGCTTTGATTGTCGTTAAGAGTTTGTTCCATGTTTCATCAAAATCCACTACTCTTGGTTTCAGGGACATTGTGGGAGTTTAGTGTTGAAATCTGTTAAAAGAATAAATAACAATGTTAGGATCAACCTCACTTTTTTGTTTAACAAGATGGAGGATGACTTTGTATTTGTGCAAATCCATCTACTTGAACTTTTTTTATCCTTCAGGACACTTGATAATTTACGTTTCATTTTAAACCTCACCCTTAATTCAAATGGCTTATCTTCTGTTAAGTACTGTCTGGAATTTGCAATTAAAATTCCAAAGAATTTCCCAATCAACGTTTACATTCCTTAAATACAAACCCATATATAATGATATGCTTTCAGTTCAAATATTTACCATGAAGAATATACTGTCTCAAAACATCTTTAGATATGTTTTGAAAATGATATTTTAGATATCTTAATTAATCAAACTGTCTCATTGTTATCTATGTTCTTTAAAAATTTTCAGGGAGTTTCCCACCAAACACAGCTCATCAGAGGATAAATTATACCAAAGTTGACAACAAACATATTTATTTCCTCTTCAAGAAGCAAATTCTTATAGATATGCATACGTGTAAAATTATTCTATACATACTTCTATTTATCAGTTCTTTCTCTTAATGTAGATAGCATCTTTCTTCAAATGTCCTTTATAGTTATTTGGGTATTTATAATAGCCAAGATAATTTGTTCACTCAAAGTTGTTCTCAAAACAACACTGCTGTTACTGTATACAATGCTCTCTTGGCTTTGCTCACCTCACCCCTCACCACTCCAACCAAGTCTCTTCAGGTCCCCCCTAAAATCACTGACCCACCACTTTCCACAGTACAGTAGCATTCCATCACAACCTGTTCAGCCATTCCCATCTCTAAGGCAGGAAGGGAGGAGGGGAGGAAAAAAAAGGGGAAAAAAAAGAAATTTAAATGAGAATTTTATTACATATTTGAAAAGAATAGCAAGTTATACACAGTAGATTTGCAGTTTCATATGCAATCATCTTTTTATTGTATGGAAATGCTTGTTCTATTCCATAAATTGAAAATAAAATAGAAACTGAAAAAAATGCTTTAGGGGAGAAAATTCTAACTTTACACCTTAACAATGTTTTTCATTTCAATTATGTTTAAAAAAACTATGTAGGGGCAGCTAGGTAGCACAGTGGATAGAGCACTGGCCCTGAAGTCAGGAGGACCCGAGTTCAAATCCGGCCTCAAACCAAACACTTGACACTTACTAGCTGTGTGATCCTGGGCAAGTCACTCAACCTCAGTTGCCTTAAAAAAAAAAACAACAACTATGTACTAGATTTAAAAACAATAATTGAGCTGCCTAAGGTTTGAGGTTTTTCTTTGTTGTTTTTGTTTTTGTTTTTGATTTGGAAGTGATAATCACTGACACAGGAAATTCCCAGGGAGAAAACTTCTTCAACTAGTGTGAACTGTCTAGGAGCAATGAGTTTGAGTGACTATCTCTAGGGTCACACAGCCAATAGGTGTCAGAGGAAGGACTTGAATCCAGGTATTCCGCACTCCTAGACAGGCTCCTGGATGACTAGATGGCACAGTGAATAGAATGCTAGGCCCAGAGTCAGGAAGACAATCTCCCTGAGTTCAAATGTGGCCTCAGACACTTACCAGCTGTGTGACCCTGGGCAAGTTACTTAACCCTGTTTGCCTCAGTTTTCTTATCTGCAAAATAAGTTGAAGAAGGAAATGGCAAACCACTCCAATATCTCTGCCAAGAAAACCTCAAATGAGTTCACAAAGCATTAGATAAGACTGAAAGAACTGAACAACAAAAAAACGACAGTCTCTTTAACTACTAGGACATGCTACTCTCACCACTCAGAAAAAAAAAAAGAAAAAAAAACAGAAAAAAGGGGCAGGGGTGCGGATGTAAAAGTAGTATTCCAACAATTACTACATTATTTCTCTTATGTAAGTTTCACTCTAGTAACAATAAAACAATAATAAAAAAATTTAATGACTGATAAAGCATTTTTTTCAATCTACATGAATAAATATCAAATATTCTTCATTGTTAAAATACTCACTTGACTAAAATTCTACACATTTAACCAGAACTAAAAACCCAACCCAAGACAACTTGGTTATAAATAAAAATAAATAAATTGTGACTTTCAGGCAAAAGAAGTCAATCTTTGGCTATGTGCTCAGAAAAAGAAGAGTTTTAAAGCTGGAATGATCGCTTGAAAGAAGAATCAAGTTTCACTAAGCCTTTTCAATTTATGTGTTCTATATGATCTCTACATTCGCCAAATTCATATTCTGATGTTTTACCTGGCAAATGGACCTTGCCTCTTATGCCAGCAGAACAGAAGCTCTTAGCAGGTCCTACAAACCAGTCAATCAACCAAAAAGCATATATGAAGTACCTACTGCATGACAGGCACTATGCTAGGCTATGGAGATACAAATAGGAAGAACTAATTCCAAATCAAAGGGTTACATTCTCATAGGGAAGACAAATAAACATATTAGTATATGCAGAATAAACATAAAGTGGAAAAATGTAACAAAATACAAAGTAGTAAAATAACAGGTACTGTGAAGTAATCAACAAAAACAAAGCATACTTCAGGCACCAAATGAAGTGATCATTGCAGATTGTCCTCATTTCCACAAGTAAAGATGGGGGAGGGGTGGTAAGACTTGAGGAAAAGAAGTAGGAGTTGTGAAGGCTGAAATTTCAAGTTCTAGTATCCTGGGGCCTAAGTCTGATTTCTGGCTACACTACACTTCACTTCTTTAGACTCTAGTATCCTTGTCTATAAAATTAGGAAGACAGACTCTACCTTAAGGTCAATTAAAACTTTAAATCTATGATCATCTCTAAAGACATGAAGTATTTCTTGTTAGTTCCTACACTAAGTAGTTCTCTCTTTGGGACAAATTTCAAAAGATATTTAATGGATGGGAGAATGATCTATAAATTGGGAAATTTATAATAAATTGAGAAAATTAAAATGCTCACAGTTTACATAAACAAGTATTTCACTGAAATATTCTCTCACACTGAACAGATGGCAAGCCAGAAACATACAAATTACTTGTATTTGCATTTTAGTAAATAGCCAAACCTAAATGTAATAACCATTCGACTGGAAAACTCAAACAACTTTTTAAATATTTACTCAGTGACTTTAAAAACAATCACTTAAATTCCTTTTAAGATGCTTAAGATTGACTGTTTTCTATTCAAAATGATTAGATTTGATCTAAGAAGCACAAGAGTGCCAATTATTTTATCTATGACAACTTTAACTGTCACTTGATATTTTTTGTCACTTGAAAAATAATAATTAGCAAATTTAAAATCATCACGTAATTGTCTATAGTCCACTAAAAATTTTCTAATAGCAACTAATTCTTCAATGAAGGGAAGTTTTTCTTAACTTAAGATTCTAAAAATAGAAAAGCTTGAAAATGTAAATTTTTGATATTGTTGATGAATCTCCTAATTCATCTTCTTCCCTCCACTTCTTTTAGGAAAGGATAACCCCTAAGGTTCCAACCTTGGTTCTCTTCTCTTCCCTCTCTATATTTTCTTCCTTAGAAAGCTCAACCATGGCATCAATTATCACCTCTATGGAGATGAGGAAATGCATTCCTGAGACAAGCTGTCTTTTTTGTGTGCACAGACAAGCCCAGATCTCTTCCAGGTGGTTCTGCAATATTCCGATTTTTAATGTAATCAGCACATCATCCACAAAGAGAAGAGCCAAAACCTGCCTCTTTTTTTCCTGTTCTCCTGAAGATGAAAACTCCTTCAACATGACAAAGATTTTCATAGATGTACAGAATGTCATTAATACAATATTAAAATGTTAAAACCTTAGATGATCATCTTAAGGTTAACAGTAAATTAAAAAGTAAAAGATAAAATGTTATCCAATTCAACAAACTGATTTTAAATTGGGATGGTAGTATTCTATATTTTGACATTTTATTTATAAAAAACTAATTTGCAAAACAAATAGTTAAAGCAGTTATGATGCTAAGAAACCCAAATGATGATTTTTGCAGGTTTATTTTATAAATGTATATAGGCAACTCCTCAATTTTAATAATAAAAACCAATACACAACTAGATTATAGTTGATTTCTAAATTACTTTAATAATACAAATTTTAAATTATTATTGATTTTAGTTTAAGGGACTTAAGAGTACTAAGGAAGTATTAATTTTAATATCTGGGATACAGTATTGATAGACAGTGAGTTGGCCCCAGAGTTGAAAAGGAAAAGGAAAGCTGGCTTAGCTGCTTTCAGGAAATTGTAAGACTCCTTTACTCACCCAATTTCTTCAGGAAAGCAAAGGTCTATCTTTTCAAACTCAAGATTCTATTGTCATTCTATATGGCAGTGAGACATGGACTACAACTCCCTTGGAAGAACTAAAAAGTGCTATCACCCAGGAGAGGTATATATATGGTGGGTATGAATAAGCTACAACATATAACCAGCAAGGAATTCTGAAGAATAGGAATAAAAGGCATATAAGAAAGAAAACTTATACTAGGAAAAGAAGACACACTGGTCATATGACAAGAATAAGGAATGACAGACTACTATTAAAAATGTTCCAAAGGTATCCTAACAATGTGGATAAAATGAAGAAGGCCTCCAGAACACTGTGGAGAATCCCTACGGCACACTTGTAGAAGAACACAGATAGAATCATGGATGGTGTATGGATGAGGAATAATCTGCATCACAGAAAGGAACTCTCAAATCATTAAGATCACACATTCATTTGAGTATAAGGTATAATTAAAAAATAAAACAAAAAGACTTGCCATTTAAGAAATCTTTTTAATATAAATGAATCATTTATTCATAAATAGTTGATGATTTATACTAGAATTCAAATTCACTTTTGGAGGGCAACTCAGCATTCCTAAGAAAGATCATATATATCATATCAATCCTGTGTTCATCTGACCTGAACCTCCTCATTTCCACTCATTCATACAAGAAAATCTCTTTCTTTATTCATCTTTTTTTTTCTTTCCAAGTCTAAGGAAGAAGTGGCATTTGCTGCTGCCATGGCTTATCACTAACATTAGTGCCCCTTCTATTTCTTTTAAGATTCTGTTACACTAATCATCCCAGCCCCTCTATCTTCAATCTCTTGCCTCTCAGCTAATCTGTCCCTTTAGCTTTCAGACATACTCAAGCCCCTTTATAGCCTCAAAAAAAATTTCCCTTGACCCTGCTATCTCCTTCAAGATATTCCTTCAATAGTAAATGAGGGAACTGGACTAGAGAACCTCTAAGATCCATTATATCTCTCAATTCTGTATCTTATTCTAACATTAAGTTTCAAAGAAAAATAGCTCATCCATAGAAAGAGGAAAGGACCCACATGTACAAAAATATTTATAGTAGCTCTTTTTGAAATGGCAAAGAACTGGTAGTAGTTTCCCAATTAGGGAATGGCTGGACAAATTACAGTTTATCAAAGTGATGGAATACTACTGTGACGTAAAAAATGATAAGACCGATGGTTTCCAGAGAAACCTAGGAAGAGTTGTATGAACTAATGCAGACTGAAGTGAGCAGATTCAGGGGAAGAAGCTGTGAAATAACAGCATAAAGACAAACCACTGTGAAAGACTTGAGAACTTTGATCAATGCAATTACCAACTAGAGTCTAGAAGACCAATGATGAAAAGTACTACCCACTCCTGAGAGAAAGACACAAAATGAGAGCTCCTTTTTGGACCTGACCAATTGTTTTGCTTGCCAATGCAAAACAAGGGTTTTGGTTTTGGTTTGCTGTTAACATTGTTGATTTAGGTTTTTTGTTTGTTTGTCAAAAAGATGTGGGAGGGAGCAAGGGAAGAAAATAGATTTTTGTTCCTCAAAAAAAATTTAAATTAAAAAAAAAAGAAAAGTATCTTGTCCCTCCTATCTTAACATAACAATTTCTCAATACTTAGATGCATCTCATCCATGCATCTCTTAGATGCATTTCATACATGTAGGCACTCCATTCAAGTATTCAATTGTGCACAGACTGCAACCCATCTATTCTTTCCTAAATTATTTAAATACTGTCCATATCCTCCCATAAAACCTTCACAAGTATATACCATCATATTATCTGCAAAAAAGTTATGCCTTCATTTTATTTTACTTGTATTATATAGCAAGCATTTCTAGCACTGTCACCTTGAAGAGTCAATGAAAAAACTGAACCAATAACCTTATCAAACCTACAACATAGAAAATAAAGCCACAAAATCATCAGCATTTTTATATAATACGAAGAAAACCTAGCAGGAAGAGATAGCAAGAGAAATTCCACTTAAAATTACTACGGAATATACAAAATACTTGGAATTCTACCTATCAAAAAACAGATGAGAAGTATATGAAAGCTACTACAAACCACTATTTACAATAAAAAAGCCAGATCTAAATAACTAGAAAAATATAATTGCTCACAGACAGAAACAGCTAATAAAGGCCACAATACTACTTAAATTAATTTACTTATTCAATGCCATACCAATCAAACTACCAAAAGATTACTTCATAGACCTAGAAAAAATAATCAAATTTATACATATTTTTCAAAAGGTCAAGGATCTCAAGAAAAATAAAGAAAAGAAATGAGAATGAAGGGAGCCTACAAGTGCCAGATCTGAAATTATATTATAAAGAAGTAATTGTTAAAAAAAAAAAAATTTGGTACGGATTAAAAAATTAGATTGATCAGTGGAACAGATTAGGTACATAACATGCAGAAGCAAAGGACTTGCTATTTTGACAAAAACTGCTGCAAAAACTGGATAGCAGTATGGAAAAAATTAGATTTACATCAATGTCTCACACCTTGTACAAAAGATAAGCTCCAAATGGGCACATGACCTAGACAGAAAAGTTTACATCACAAACAAATTAGAGAAATAAAGAAAAAAATTACCTTATCAGGTCTATGGATAGGAGAAAAGTTTATAAACAAACAAGGAATAGAGAAAATCACATAAGAAAAATGTATAATGTTGATTACATAAAATTTAAAAGGTTTTACACAAATCAAATAAAGCTAAGACTAAAGAGGAAACACAAGTATGAAAAAATCTTTGCAACAAGTTTCTCGATAAAGGTCTCATTTGCAAGATATAAGAAATGATATATAAGAATATAAGGAAGATATACACTCAAATTTATTAGAAAAAGATCCACTCATCAATCGATAAATGGTCTAAGGATATGAACAGACAGTTTTCAAAGGAAGAAATCCAGGCTACTTATAGCATACAAAAATGCTTTTAATCACTAATTAGAAAAATGAAAATTAAAGCAATTCTGAGATTCCATTTCATACACATCAGAGTGGCAAAGATGATGAAAAAGAAAAGTGATAAATATTTTTGTAGCTATGGGAAAGTAGGCCCAATGATGCATTGTGTGGACCTTTTAAATGGGAATTATAGACAAATAGTTACTAAACAGTACCTGCCCTTTTACCCTGCTATACCACTGCTAGGCATTTGGCCAAAAGATAATAAAGAGAAAAAGGTCCTTTGTGTACAAAAATATTTATAGCAGCTCTTTTTGTGGTGGCAAAAAACTGAAAACTAAGAGAATGTCCAACAATTGAGGAATGACAGAATAAGTTGTAGCATGTGAACATGATATACTACTATGATTTCAAAAATACATGCAAAAAACATATATAAAGTGATACCAAGCGAAATAAGTAGAACCACAAGAACCATTTATTTAACAACAATACAGGACGGTCCAAATTATTTTTTTCAAAATTCTTAATATTATTTTAAGCTATTAAAGCTTAGAACTTCACTAAGACTTTTGGGATACCTTATACTATAAAATAAATAATTTGGGGGACTTATAAACTTACAAAGACTGAAACGAGCAGATCCAGAACAATTTATGTCATAACAATAGCATTAAAATAAAAAAAAAAAAACTCCGACAACTTTGAGAGCTGTAAGAACTGTGATTAACACAATGATCTCAGAATTCCAGGACTGCTGATGACACATACTATCCACTGGAGAAACATAATAGAATTACATATATATATATATATATATACACACACACACATATATATGTATGTATGTACACACACATATGTATGTTTTTGTACACAGTCATTGAGGAAATTTATTTTACTTAATTAGGCATATTTTTGAGGAAATTTTTTTTTCCTTTTTTTTGGTAATGAGGCAGGAAAGAAAACAGATTTTTTTTTTTGTCGGTTAGGCAATGGAGTTAAGTGACTTGCCCAGGGTCACATAGCTAATAAGTGTTATGTGTCTGAGGCCATATTTGAACTCAGGTCCTCCTGAATCCAGGGCCAGTCCTCTATCCACTGCGCCACGTAGCGGCCCCAAGAAAATAGATTTCTGCCAAATAAAAAAAATAAAGAGGTGGGGGAGGTACTACAGAATTGAAATGTTACATGAACTTTCAGATGAAGTTACTTTATTACTAGTTTTACTTAACTTTCACTTTGTTACAAGAGCCCTCTCATTAAGCAGGAGTAATCTGTAAATATGTGTAATGTAAAAATAAAATGTATCAATAAAACTTTTTATAAAATCATCTCCATGCTAGAGGTCTTTATCTAGATCTGTTCACAATAATACATGAGTACCAATGGAGCACAGAGATACATCTGCTATCCCTCAATCGGGCTACATGATCTTCTTGTTGAGTAGTTTCAGTTGTGTCTGACCCTATTTCAGGTTTTCTTGGCAGGTACTGGAGTGGTCTGCCATTTCCTTGTTCACCTCATTTTACAGATGAGGAAACTGAGGTAAAGAAGGTAAAGTGACTTGCCCAGGGTCACAGAGCTACTAAGTGTTTGAGGCCACATTTGAACTCAGGTCTTCCTGACTCTAGGCCCAGGGCTCTATCCACTGTGCAACCTAGCTGGCCTGGCTACAAGATCAGCTCACCTTTTAATTGTCTTATAGTCCCATCTTTCTACTGAACTTTCTCCCTCCCAACATCATCAGTGACCTCTTAATTAACAAAACCAACAACCTTTTTTCAGTCCTCATTTCCTTTGACTTTTATATACTAACTGACACAGTTGATTATTCTCTATTTTCTTTTCACTTGGCTTCCATATTACTGAATATTGATTTTTCCTTCAACCTGTCTGCCTGCTCCAATTCTCCTTGACTATTCATCTTCCTTTTCTAAGCCTAAGAGGGGAGGCTTCAGTATTCTGTCCTTTTCTTTGCTACAATCTTTAACTTAATGGCCCCATCCACTCCCACGACTTCAATTATCACCTTCATGCAGATGACTCTCAAGTATATGTATACATATATACTAATACATATATATATATATACACATGTGTGTGTATGTATGGGTACAGATATGCATGCAACACACACAATCTCATCATCCATAAAACTTCTGAACAGTAACACATTTCCAAATGGCTCCTAGACACCTACATGAAGATGTTTAACACCATCTCAAACCCACCATGCCCAAAACTGTTCACATTATCTTCTCCCCTAAACCTGCTCTCCTCCTCTCAACTTCCCAATTCCTATTGATAGGACCACAATCCTCACCCCATCCCCAGTCAAACAAACCTGACTTTTCAATTTTCCTTTTCCTTCACTTTCTACATCTAATCCAGAGGTTCCCAAAGTGGGTAATACCGCCCCCAGGGAGGCCCTAGAATGATCCAGGGGGGCAGTAGCAGCCTCAAGTACAACTGGGGGAGCATTGAATAAAAATAAGGGGGTGGCGGAAGCATAAGGAAAGAGAAGATGAAAAATTTTGAAAAACCGTTCGTACATGTTTCATCGGTTGTGTTACAGAATTAAAATCATGGTGATTACATTATTTTCCAAATAAACACACAAAACGCAAGTTGGATAACTGATCAGTGGTCAAGTCTGTTGACAGGTCTTAACAATCAAGTGTTGGCAGGTGAGCTTGTCATACAGTATCAGGAAGTCCAGCATGTATTGGCAGTAATATGTACATGTAATGACTTGTTTATAATATGATATTACACAGCTACATGATATAATATTGCATCATCAAAATTTCAATGCAGGAAAAAATCCTATTTACAATAAATTATTAAATTTAAGATGAGTCATTTAAAAATATTTTATATTTTTTGAAATGATGTAAATTTTTAAAAAACAACATTAAAGGATTAAAGAGGGGTGTTAAGTAATTTTTTTTAAAGAGGGCAGTAGGCCAAATAAGTTTGGGAACCTCAATCTAATCACTCTCCAAGTCTTATCCATTTAATGTTCTCTCTCCTTCCCTCCCTCAAATATCTGCCTTCTCTTCTCACTCAAACTGATACCACTCAAACTGACATTTCTAGCCTGAACTACTATAATAAAGAAATAACTATAGAGTCCTATACTTGAGTTTAAAAACAAGAAAGAGATTATGAAAAAAAAAAAGGTTTATAGCTTTAGGTGGATGGCCAGTTTGACATAAGTCAAGTGTGATACCGTGTGATACACAAGTGTGATAAAGGAGTGAAAAAAGCTAACACAATCTTAGGACTGAGACTTAGTGGCTAGAATGATTTCTGTATGCTGTCCTAGTCATTCCAGATCTGAAGTATATTCAGTTCAATAAATATTGTAAGGGCACAGAGAAGCTACAGCATGTCAAAGAAAAATTAACATTGGTTAATTGCATTTTGGTAAAGGGGAATAGAAACCATGTCATACAAGTTTCAGTTAAAGGAAACTAGGGATGTTTAGCATAAGGAAGATTTGAATGGGACACAAAGCTGTCTTCAATTTCTGAAAAGCAGTCTAAGGCATTCCGCTAGTTACTGAAGATGAAAAACAAGTCACTATCTTCAAAGATCTTATAATCTATTAGTAAGTATAAGACACGTACAGAAGAGAAGTATACAATGTCAAATGTAATAAGGACAAGGAAGAGATGCAACAAGGTGCTTAAAGAAAATACAAAAGGGTGGGACTTTTGCTTGGCCCATAAACAACCAGAAGCAAGGAGCAGAAGTTTTAGAAAAGCTCAAAATAAAGAAAAACTTCTCAATTAGAGCTGCCTAAAAATGGAATGCATTATGACATATGGAGGTTTCCAGAAACAGGTGTGGGACAATTTACCATGTGGCAGGGATAACTTGGACTGGAAGACCTACATGGTCCCTTCCAACTCACATTCCATGAATATACAGATTTCTTTGCCTTTAGTCTCTGTACTTTCCAATCCCTTCATTTATGAAACTGCTAAAAAATCTCATAGGTCTGACCATGTCACTTCCCTGCTCAAAACCTCAAATGACTGCACACTGCCTAAAGTGTAATATATGGTCTCCTTTGCCTGGCATGTAGGGCAGGTAGGTGGTACAGGGGATACAGTGCTTAGCCTAGAGTCAGGAAGACTTAATGTCCCTGAGTTCAAATCTGGCCTCAGACACTTATCAGCTGTTACCCTGGGCAAGTCACCTGTCTGCCTCAGTTTCCTCATCTATAAAATGAGCTGGAGAAGGTAAAGGCAAACCACTCCAATATGTTGGCTAAGAAAACCGCAAATGGGGTCATGAAGAATAGGACATGACTAATCCCATTTAGCTTTCTATACTGACTCCACTAGTTACTATCTGATATCTAAGCAGGCTTTCCCACAAGACTAGAATCCATTTCTACAAAATCTCTACCTGCTGAAATTCTTTTCCTTTCAGTCAGTTCAGGTGCTAACTCCTCCATGAAGTTTTCTCTAATCTTCCAAATTCAAAGGAATGTTTCCCTCTTCAATTTTTTTTAAACAATGTATGGATCTATCCTCTGACCTTGATCACATTCTACATATCATAGTTATTTTGTATATTATATCTGACACTCTGCTGAAATGGATTGTAAACTCCTTGAAAACCTAAATTAAAGTTGTTTTTCTTGTTGTATCTACAGTGCCTAGTACAGTCCTTTGAATATAGTATGTGTTTACTGAATGTTCATTGAAATTTGCTGGTCTGTACTTCTCTATAAGAATAAAAAATCAGAAAACCTGAATTGTTTTGTCACTTTTAAAAAATCTAGGCCCTAGGACTTAGGTTATATTATTTTCTCAGTTCCCTTTAAATTCATTTTATTAAGTCCCTAAGTGCCAAGCAATATTCAATATGTAATGTAAGAAAGCTATTTAATAATAATAGAGCATACCACAGTGAATAAGGTGCCAGACTTGGAATCAGGAAGCCCTAGGTTCAAATATTGCCTCCAATCCTTAATACCTCTCTGAACCATGAGTAAATCTTTCAAGTTTTCTGAAACTTAGTTTCCTTATCTGTAAAATATAGATAACAGGTTTTAACACTTTCATCTCTGGAACTCCTGTCCTCAGGCTCCACTGTCCTGCAGGGGTGGGGAACCTGCGAGGCCACAAGTGGCCTTCTAGGTCTTTGGGTGTGGCCTTTTGACTGAGTCCAAGTTTTACAGAACAAATCCTTTTATTAAGGGGATATGTGCTGTGAAGTTTGGATTTAGTCAAAGGACCACACTTGAGGACCTAGAGGGCTACACATAGCCTCGAGACTGCAGGTTCCCCACCCCTGCTATAGCCTCACTTGGACCATTCTTTCAGACAGTCCACAGCTAGGCTTCACTTCACTCCTAATTCTTTGGCCATCTTTTCAAGAGCTGTCTTGACTAGTAACCCCACCTTTCTAGCTCTAGAATCATGATCAAATCAACTCTTCCACTGCTCCTGGAAAGGATGTGTCAGTCTATCCTGATACAGCCCCACTTACTCACCCAGATGAAATGGTATCACCATCCCCCTATATGTATTGTCTTATTATGCCATTAGAATATAAGAATTCTTATAGAGTATAAGATTCTTGAGGACAGAGACTGTTTTTGCTTTTAAAGCTAGTATAAAGATTAGTGTAAATAATAAATCCTATGAAGCGGGTTGTATGTATTTTAATTAGTATTCTTTGAAGTTATAATCACATAAAAAGCAACCCAATGGAAAAATACAATGCAATTTCAAATATATGCAACTACTTCAGGAAGTTCATTATTAGTACTAATCAAGACCTAGTTGTATTTGTATCTTCAGTGGTAGCACAGTACCTGGTAAACACTTAATAGATGCTTTCTTTTAATCATTCATTAATATTGATGAGAAAGTAAGTATGTAGTTTGGAAGTTGGTAATTATCTTTCAATTGCTTTTCATTCATTCACTGAGTTGCTACCATCAAATTAGATAATGTATTTATTGGGCTTTGGAAATCTTAAAGCATTATACAAATATGTTGCTACATTGTATACAACTTTATCTTTCTCAATAGACAGATTTTACAGTTTTGCTATCTTCAACATTCCCAAAACTGCTCATTACTCTCCATTTTCTGACTTGCCATCAGAGCTGCTTGCTTCTCCCACCAGAACTCCAGGGACCTTTGCCCTAGGAGTAGGGATTCTTAACCTTTTTTGAGTCACAGACCACTCTCATCATCTGATGAAGCCTATGGGATCCCTTCTTAGAATAATGTTTTAAAATACACAATATATTAATATATAAACTGTTATATAAAATACACAAAATACATAGTATTACAAAGAAAACAATTAAAAGAGTTATAAAAAAATTTTTTTTAAAACGAGTTCACAGATCTCAAGCTGAGAGCCCCTACCCCTAGAACTTTGAAAGTCTCACCAACTATCCAGTTTGGTGAGATCTCACATTATCTGTAGCTGTCCCTAAACTAGATCACGATCTTTTATAGGACTATAGATTTAGAGTTGAAGAGATTTCCAAGGTTTTTGAGTACAGCCAGATCATCTTTTCACTTCTTGCAATGCAAACTACTACTTCTGAAAAAGGTAGGTCAATATTTATTGTTCTGTTGAGTCACAAGAACACCCTTATGACTTCCTAGACCAAAACACCTTTTTACACCACCACTCCCCTCCACGTGGTCTCCCTAGTATCCCAAGCACTTAGTAAATGCCTTTTCAATCTTAGTCAATAAAGATTAAGTGCTACACAATTTTTTTTTAAAGAAGATAGTCCTTGCCCTCAAGGAGTTTACAATCTAATGGGGGAAGATGATACACAAAGAGCAGAAAAATCAGGGAAGGGGAAGGGCAGTCAGAGGATACCCAGCTCCAGAACAATAAGTTTGTGGAATCAAAACCAAACAGAGCAGCAGGTGGGAAATGAAAAGCTAATTCAGAGCCCTCAATAAAGGGAGGCTTTGCAAAGAGTATTTTGCTTCATCCTCCAAACAGAGGAGAGAGGCAACAGAGGTACTGAGGTGTTGAACATCAAAACTGAAGCAGCCTCCATGATGATGAGATTTCTGGTAATAAGCTTATCCTGGGAAGAAAGTATAATTTTCCAGAAGTGGAAACCAAGCAGAGCAGCTGGTGGGAAATAAAGGCCTTTGCCCATTAGTCCAAGTTCTTCCTAAGTCCTCATGACAAATCGTCTAGTTTGTTTGCCTCCAGTCTAACCTATATGTAACAGGAAAATGGCCAGTGAAACCCCAGCTTTCAGGAGGATGCATAGGATGCTAGGTGTGCTGCAATCCCTCATGTGGAATTCAGAGCAGGGGCAGACTATCTGGGATTAACTTGCCATGCAATGAAAGGCTTTTCAATTGGCTTCTGAGCTGGAATTGGGCATACATACAAGACCTCATTAACTCAACTGTGACCAGTTTTCTCCTAGGCAATGTGCAAGTATGGAGGCACAGCTTCCTGATAGAGAGAGCACCAGAATCCTATTACCCTCACCCAAATCAACATGAAGTCAATAAGCACGTGGCCCTGCTGTTGCTTACATAATTAGTGTCTATTATTTCCTGTCATAAGTGAAGGGGGACTGAATTCTGCTATGAATTCAGGCTATGACTTTGTGGGCTTCAAAAGTTTGAAAGAGAGAGCCACCAGGAGCCCAGTGACAGGAGTTTGTGGGAAGCTGGGCTCAGTGGAGAGCTCTAGAGTGGCCATCCCAACTCACAAAAAGGAACTGGATCCCCAGAGTCTCTAGGATTACTCCTGGGGGGTCAGGGCTTGTCTTTCTAAATCTACAGCTCACAAGGCTTCCTATGATGATTACTAGTTACATCAATTAGTCTGATTTAACTAGCTTTTGCTGTTGTTGAGTCACTTCAGTCCTGTCCAACTCTTTGGGATCCCATTTGGGGTTTTCTTGGCAAAGATACTGGAGTGGTTTGCCATTTCCTTGTTCACCTCATTTTACAGATGAGGAAACTGAAGCAAACAGAGTTAAATGACTTGCCCAAGGTCACACTGCTAATAAGTGTCTGAGACTAGATTTGAAATCAGAGAGTTGAGTCTTCCTTGCTTCAGGCCTGGCACTGTATCCACCGCACTGCCAGCTAACCAACTAGCTTTTAGAAAGGGTAATTTACGAAGGTGTTACAGTATAAATAGTTGCCAAAAATAAACCCTTCAAAAAAATGACATACTTTCCCACTGGTACCTAGAGTCCAAGAAAAAGTGGGCTGAACTTTAGAGAATACATATGACCAAAGAGGTGACACAACTCCTGGGATTCTTTTGCTGGAGTCCTCAGGATAACCCCCTTAGGTATGGGGAAGTTTTTCTGCTGGGCTCTTTGCAGATCCTTGAATCTATGTCCATTCTTTCTTTGGCTCCCAATGCAGGCCTTAACACCAGCTTTCCCAGAGACCTTATTAGGATACTGATGGGAAGTCCAAAATCCTTCAGCTCCATTAAATATCATAAGATCTTCCTCCAAACAAAGGACATGTGGGAGGTTGAAAGGGATTAGGACACTTTCCCTTCCTCCCCCGCAAGTGATTCCTTCTCAAGAGTTTAGCTAGAACATTCCTTGCCACAGCCAGGCAATCAACTTTCTGATCCCAACTAGCCCAATGGTTTTATAAAGGTCCTGGAGGGCAAAATCAAATCTCCCAATTAAGCTCAATAAACTTTCAGCACCTCAGTGGGTCTATATCTGGTAAACAATCAAGATAGTTCTCACCTGTTAAATGATTTCACCTTGCCAGGGTATCTTATCACTTAAAGTAAGGTAGAGTAATAGTCCAGGGAAGTCTCAGGCTTATACCCACCCTTATAATGCTGTCTTCTATAAACAAAGACAGTAGTACCATTTGCTAAACTTTTCAATCAAGAGTGTGACTGGAAAGATATGGTCTGCTTATAGAAAATCCTTGTTTCCACACTAGTGGCCAAAAAATGCTAAAATATGTAAAAGAAGGCCTCTAGTACACTGAGTAAATGAAGCTCTGTAGGAGACATGTGAGAATACGGATAAGAAACATATGGTATTAGAAGGTATAGATGGATGGGTTGGTATTTGTCCCTAGATACCCATATATACAAAAATCACAGATCCAGTAAGGTTTTTTAGTATGTATATGTATGAACAATATAAAACATTCCATTAATAGTTAAGGTGAAAGATGTCTTCCTAAATCCTTATAATTTCGGTCCCAGGGAATGAATAAAAGAAAAAAAAACATTTATTAAACATTTGTTAAGTGTCAATCGTTGTAGATATAAATACAAAAGGAAAGATAGTCCCTGACCTCAAAGGGTTTACATTCTAATAAGAGACAACAAATTTCCTATAAATGTTATTAAAATTTCTGTGCAAACTCTTTTTCTAGAAATGTTTTTTTAAAATGGTAATACTAGCCAAAATAGGAAAATGTCATGTGTCATTTTGGCGTAAGTATATTATTTTTTCTTTTAAAAATGTTTTATTTATTCTTTTTCCATTTCTTAAATTGTCGTCATTTCCCAGTTTTTTCTCCCTCCCAAACACAGCCCTCTCCTATAATCAATAGTCTAGCGAAACAAATCAAGGCTTTGACCAGTTCTGAAAATCTATACCTTATTCCAAACTTCTAGTCAACCCTCCATTCTGAGAAATGAGGAATGCTCTTTTCAAAGTCATGATTCATTTCTGAACTGATCAGTTTTGAAGTTTTTCAGACTTTTTTCCCTTATATCACTGTGGTAATCATTTAATTGCAGTCTTGTTTCTGCCTCTTTTATTCTGAATTAATTCATACAAATCTTTCTAAATTTCTCTGAATTCTTATGTAATTTCTTAAGGATAAAGACTGGACCTGGAACTTCATTGAAATAGGGAAGACATGAATGATGAAACTCCCTCTACCAAAACAAATCAGTACTTTTGTTGCAATTTACAGTATAACATTACAGAGAAGTGTACAGTCTTGAGAATTTAAGTGACTTGCCCAGGGTCAAATGGCCAGTAAGTATCAGAAATGGGCCTTGAACCCAAGTTTCCCTTTGCCCTCCAAAGTTCAGAGGCATATTCTTAGAAAATGAAACAAAGAAATTTGGGGGAACTAGTTTTTTTTTTTTAATGCTAATGTTTGGCTAATACATCTATTTATAAGATGATTTCCCCCTATTCAGCTGCCCAATTCAACGTTCATATAACTTTCTCTAAATCGAGACTGCTATTAGAAATGTAAATGTTTTACTTCTGCTTCAGTGAATTAAGAAGATCTAAGGAAGTAGAATAAAAATTCCACTTACAATTAATACATATTTGTTGTTGTTGGTTTTGATAAGATTATGCAATAAACAAGAAAGATCAACCAGTAATGTAACAACTGAATAATATCAGTGAGAAAGGATAACAAATTTAAAGCTAGAAGAGACCTCAAAGATCAGCTACACTAGTTGGTACTAATCTCTTGTCTTTGAATTTTGTTTTTCAATATTTTGATAACTGTATTTCAATATAATGAACTTCCTTTTTAATCCTGTGTATTTTATTTTATGAAATTAAAAACATTATTGTGAGAAGAGGTCCATAGGCTTCACCAGACTACCAAAGAGTAGTTTGACACAAACTCTACATGACACAAAAAAGGTTAAGAACAACTAAGTATGGTCTAGGAGTCCTGTCGGGGACCCATGAGGTCAAAACTATTTTCATAATATTAAGATGCTTTAATTTCTAATTTGGTAAATATCAATAGACATATCCCATGTAAACAAAAGTCTCTGGGGGCAGTCCTTCATAATTTTTAAAACTATAAAGTGGTCTTTAGAACAAAAAGTTTGAGAACCACTGATCTAAACTAACACTTCCATTTTGCAGATGAGGTAACTGAGGCCAAAATTTGAACCCAGATCCTGATTCCAAATCAATTGCACTTTCTACTGTACCACACTGAACCTCATTATCTTTTATATTAAAATATATGAAATGAATAGTAAGAAGAGTAAGATAATCAGAACATTATCCATTCCTTAAAGCCTACTCTAAAGCTTACCAAATAACGTGGCTCTCCAATCATTGTAGCAAAGATGCAATAAATTACAGCTCAAAAAGCACTCATTTTCTACCAAAGATCAGTATTTCTATAAAAAGGATACAGGCTGTACAGAGTAGCCAGTCAATATAAGTGAGAAAAAGTAGCAGCTAATTAAGATGAAAAACCAAGTAACTGAACTAAATCACAGATAAATACATTACAACCCTGATAGTTAAGTGCTCTAAAAAACCTGTCACCTAATATAGTCAAAGGAAAATTGCAAGCATCAAACAACTACTAACAACTCCACCTGAATTGTATCAGATATGACAAATAATAATTTTTAATCCTCAGTTTTATTTAATAAGTTCAGGACCGTTTTCCCTGGGTAAGGAACTGTCTTCATAAACTATTTCAGAGCAACTTCAAGAAATATCACCTTCAAGTTATATAATCAAAGGTTTAATCTAAAATCATCCCAAAAAAGTTTCAGATGTCCATAATTACAGTCTCCACGTCAGTGTGTTATAACTTAATAAGGGGATCTATGATGTCCAACATTCTACAATAGATCATTTCCAATTCAAAACAAAGTTTACAGTAGTAATAAAAGCAAGAATCAATAATAAATCTCTGGAAGATAGCAACACTTCAAGCATTAAACTAACCATGAAGAACAACCTATGACTTTAAGTTAAAGTATAAATTTTTTTCTTTAATGTAGCTAGAGAATTCTAAACAGAAATGTGGATCATTAATTGTGGTTGAAGAGGTTATCAACCACCCATTTCAAATGCTAGTAATCTTTGGTCAACAACAGTGCTAATTTACTGAAAATATTTCAGATGTCTGCTGCTTCTTTCAAGAGCTAACAATAGCCAGAAGTATGCCTACTATGAGATTTAGAGGGCCAATCTTGAGGCCAGTAATGCCAAATTAAATCATTACCTGAAATAACAATGAATAAAAATGTCTTCCAAATAACCTGTTAAAGAAAATCGGTAATTTCTTAAAAATCATTAAAGCTATTTATCAATTTAAAGATATTTCAAAATCTACTTAATTTTTTAACCTATCAAAATACTTTAACCTTGAATCAAAAGCATATACAGTTTAAAGTTATATTGTCCATCTAACCTTCCATCTAATCAGTCTAGAGAGTACACTCACTTGTTTAAAGATACAGAGGTTAGAAAAAAAAAGGTTGAACACTGTAACAACCAGTTAAAAAGCAACAGTAAATATTAACAGCTTTTTAAGTAGTAATGTTGGCATCAAGTAAAAGACATTGATGGAAATAAAGATATACAAGACTCACACTCACTGATGTGTTGGTAACTGGAAACAAATGGTATATGGATGCCTGGTAGCTAATTTTAAAAGTCTCAGAGTGGCCAGAAACATATATGACTCTATCATACATGTAGAAATACAAATAGCAAAGATAATTTTAAAAAAATACCATGTGCATGCTGTAGAAATGTTCTTTCACAAGCCTCTACTGACCATCTGTAAATATATATTCCTCAAAGAACTGTGACTGTCTTAGGGATAGAGACTATTAATTGATATTTTGCCTATACTTCATTCTTTATCGGAGAAATTTATTTCAATTGGAGTAAAAGGTATAATCTTTCAAAATTTGGATGTTCAATTCAATGCAATTCAGCAAACAATTTATAAAGCACCTACTATGTGCTGCAAGTACTGTCTTAGGTAATGGTGATACATAGACATAAAAAAAAAAGGCCCTTCTCACAAAGTAGATTCTATTTAAGGAATACAAAATCTACGTTTCAATAAACCAAGTAAGCCATGTCTTCCAATGTCCAGCATATGTTCAATGCTGTGCTTGTACAATAACAAGTTTATTTCTCCCCTCCACTTACTCTACAATATATGGACTCTGACCTCCTGGCTGCTCCTCAAATAAGACACCCCATCTCCAGAATCAGTAGCTGTCCATCACGCCTGGAATTCTATTCATCTTCATCTTCTCCTGGACTCCTTCAAGTCTTAACTAAAAACCCCTTTCTACAGAAAGAAAGCCTTTTTCTGGTCCTCCTCAATGTAAGTGCATTGCTCTGAGATTTCCTTCAATTTATCCAGTTTCTATCTGGTCTGTACACAGTTGTTTTGTCTCTCCGGATTAGATTGCGAATTTCCTGATAGCAGGGGCTGTTTCTGCCTTTCTTAGTATCGCCACCATTTAGCACAGTGCCTGGTACTTAATTTGCCTCTGTGTTTTGGGTATGTCAGAGGTACACATGAATGCTAAATTTGAAAGGAGGGGGGCGGCAGTAATTTAATGCAGCCTTCGAACAATATAAATTTGCAGAGGGCAGAAGCCTAATCCAGCAAAGCCCACTTGGTGGGTCCTCAAACTGTGGCGAATGAGTGGAGCATGTCTGGTGCACTGATAGACATCTTGTGGGTACCTCTGCTGTGCTGGGGGAGGAAATGGGGTGCAGCCCCCAGGTGCCGTGCACTTCCTTGGACCCTGGATGCTGAGGAGGATGAGGAGCGCCCCAGTCCCATCTTTTTGGGGCTCTCGAGGAAACAAAGTGAAAACGTTTCCTGCCGCGGGGTTCATTAAGGAGATGACCTCGGGGCACCCCACACACACATGTGTATGTTACACTCATGCACACATGCACACTGATGCGCGTTATATTTATACCCCACACCCTCTCCTTCCTCCTCCTCCTCCCTCCCTTCCACGGGAGGAAATGGGGCCAAGGAAGGGGCGGCCAAGGCCGCCGGCCCGGGGAGGCCTGGGGCTTGGGCCCGGGCGGTTTCCAGGGCCCCCTCCCAGAACCTCGCCGCCGCCACCCGGGGAGGCCGGCTCGGCTGCGCCGCAGGGCCCGGCCCTCAGCGGGGTTACCTGTCTGGAAAGGCCGGGCGAGGGGCGGGGAGCCGGAAAGGCCGGGCCGGGCCAGGCCAGGCCGGGGCCGGGCTGTCAGCTCGGCCCCCTCCTCAGGGCGCTGCCATGACTGAGCTGCCCCGGAGGCCCGGGCCCGCGAGCGAGAGGGTGGTGGGGTGGGGAGGGGGCCCCCCGGGGCAGGGGGGAGCTGGTGCCAGGGGAGGGGGCCGGCGGCCAGCGGCCCGCCGGGCCGGGGCGCCCCCCGCGCGCCCGCCACTCACCAGGCCTCCCGCGCGGGCACAGGGACTAGATGCGGGTCTCCGCCGTCCGAGGATGCCCCCGGCGCGGAGAGGGGGAGGGGAAGGGGGAAGGGAGAAGGGGAGGACCCGCCGCGGGCTGGGTCGGCTGGTCGCTGTCCTCGTCCTCCTCCTCCTCCTCCTCTCTTACCCCCCCGCCCCCGTCGTCTCTCCCGACTCCGACCTCCCTCCCAGCTCTCCGGGCGATGGTAGAATCCGAGGTACGGCGAGCGAGGAGGGAGAAACTTAGTGCGATTGCAAAAGGCCGTCCTAAATAAATAAATAAATAACGAGAAAGTGAGATGGGAGCCGGCTCTACCGGACCGAGGAGCCGGAGGGAGCGAGGAGTCCCTAGCAGGCCTGGACCGGAAAGGGGGCGCGGGGGGGGGGGGTGTCTCCTGCTGCCCTCCTCCCACGCCCCAGCCCCTGGGTCACCCACACACTCCACCAGCCCGTGACTCAGGGCTTTAGGGTTCCGGAAGTTAGAGACGCCCTGCTAGGACCCCAAGTCAGCGATCCCACATGGGTGGGGGGGACCTTGCATCTCCTCCACCTCACCCCGCCCCCCCCACACTGAAACTCACCAACTCCCAGGACCCGCAAAGGTCCCTCCCTCTCACCTCCAAAAACACCTGCAGCGTGGACTCCCCATCCTCACAGCCCCAGAACGGGGGCCAACACAGTTCGCAGAACTTGGGGTGACTTGGTACCCACCGTGGAGGGGAAGGAATAAGCATTTATTAAGCGCCTCCTGTCTGCCAGGCATTAAGCGCTTTCCAAATATTATCTTACAAGAAGACATCCAAGCATGGCTACCTTTATTTTTAGAATCAGTTCTGGAATCTTAGATCACATATGGAAGGATGGTTTCCTAGAAATCAATTAATCCAAGCCTCTCTTTTTACAGATGAAAAACTGAGGCCCACGGCGGGGAAAATGACTTGGCAAAATGGGTACAGTTTTGAAACACAGGTACTCTTGACTTCAAGTCCAGCCCTCTTTCCATGAGTAGGTCACATCATTGTTTCTACCTGCTGGGAGTGTATATGCCTTCTAGTGACCAACTATTTCTCTAAGTTTTTAAAGTAAATTAAAAAGCAATCTTCACAAACTTTATATGAATTTTCATACTTAATACTTTATATGAATTTTCATACTTTCTAACATCATTACATGCATTCATATGTACTTAATGATCGAATCATGCCAACAAGCTCTTTCTCAAATATAAAACTACATACAGTTAAAGCCTGATGCCCACAGCCAGAAGATACTAGTTTTTCCCCCTTTCCCCAATATAATTGGCATGCATGCTATATATAATGTAGGTTCTTCATTTAACCCTTAAAGTACAATTTCTCTTGAGCAAAGGAACAAGGGAATCTGGGCTAGTCACTTAGCTCTCACAGTCTCCATGTTTTTTCATCTGTAAAATGAGATTGGACTTGGAGGTCTCTTCTGGGTCTAATCTTATAATCCCTCTTTGTTAATCAGTAGAGAACCCCAAGGAGACTCTGACCCAATCATGACTCTTGTTCTTGGCTTTCTACCTCTTTTCCACAATCGGTCTTCTCCAATATTATCTTGCAGTCCTAATCCATAGTGCCAGGGGTATCCCAAATACACTGAATCTGCAGTGCACCTCAATTTGTAAAAATTTGGTACTTAAACAGTGTGAAGTTTTCCCATTAAAATTTATCTTATTTAGATAAAGCATTTATTAAATGTTTACCCTGTGCTAAGCCCTGGGAGTACAAATACAAGCAAAAAAAAAAAGTGGTCTTTTCCTTCAATGATCTTACACTTTAATGGGGGAAGACAACCCATGGCTGACATTGGTAGGCACTCCCTCAAATGGAGAGTCCCAAGAGAACACAGAAGAGGAAAAGGCCACAGGGATAAATAAGTCTCTACCATGAGAAGGTCCCTGGGAAGGAGGTAGAAAAATAGTCAGGAGAGTCAAAGGCTGAGCTAGGTTAGAGGGGAGCATTTCTGGCACGAATACTTTTTAAAATGTAATTTAAAATTTACAGATAACAGGTCAAAAACATAGTAGACCTAACTTTAAAATATATGTGTATTACTAAATCATTTGTATTATGTAATTGGAAGACTGGCCAATAAGGACCCTTTCTTAAATCATGGTTTGGATTTTCCCTTCCTGGTGGATTATATAGAACATGCATAGATATTTCTTGCCTAATTCCAGTCTATTTTTGGTGAATGAATCTCTTGAGATTGGAATCCCTCAGTGAACTATAAATTGGAGATGTCCATCAGAACAATTAGAGGGGGTCTCACTGGCAACCAGAGTCAACGACAGAACCTGCCAGAGTAGTAGTGATTTCTGGAGATAGGAAGGACTCCATATGTTCTCTACACTTATTTTGGTAGCTAGGTGGCACAGTGGATAGAGCACTGGGTCTGAAGTTAGGAAAACCTCAGTTCAAATCTGGCCTATGACACTTGTATTAGCTGTGTGACCCTGGGTGAGTCACTTAATTTCTGCCTGACTCAGTTTCTTCATCTGTAAAATAAAAGGAATAATAGCTCCAACCTCCAAGGATTGTTGTGAGGATCAAATAAGATAATAATTGTAAAGCACTTTGCACAGTGCCTGGCACAAAGTAAACACTATATAAGGGTTAGTTATCATCATTATAATTGTGCCTCATTCCCCTTGAGAGTTGGAGCTCCTTCTCTCCAGAGAGAACATTCAAGGGGAAAGTATGTCCCCAGTTTTGGGAGTTAGGGTGGAAGAATGCTTTGTAACTGTTCTTGCTGTACCTTATCAGTAAATACCCTTTTTAGAAGCTATTGGAGTACTGGTGGTTAATTTCTATTGAGGTACACATCACTTGGGGATCACAGTCTCTCAGGTTTAGTATTAGAACCTACTTTGCAGACTGGCTGAAGACTGGGAGCCTTCTAATTGGAGGAGAGCTGAATTTGACTGTCGTTTTAGCTCTTGCTCTCTATTGCCATCTACAGCTAGAAAGAGGTGAAACTTTTCTGAAGGGCCAGCTGGTTCATCCTCCATCTCTGGTGGGCAGAAAAAGAAACTTGAAGGAAAATGCAACACCTTGTGGAAAAAAAGCATTGACTGGGCTCGTTTGCATTGCATAGAGATCCAAAGTGTGGAGCTTTGCAGTTTTCTGACTGAAAGGGAACTGCTTGTCTTTAGACTTTATAGTGCTTGCGTGATACTTTCTCAGTGTCTTTTTTAGGGGTGATTGTGAATTGAAGAAGCTTGTCATTGTTTCATCAATTCAAAAGTAAATGAGGAGAATATTTGCTCAGTGGTAAGGACCAGAAGGGAAATTATTTGCAAAACTATCTTTATGTGGGCCAGATTGATCCTTAAAAGATCAAGAACATCAAGGCTGGCAGTCCAGAGTTTCAAGTTGCCCCAAGCATATGGTTGTCCTCACTCATGTGTCTCCCTGCTAGGTTTCTGCTATTATGTGCCTACTCTTCCCCACGAATACTGTGAGTAGTAATGGAAGAATATTACCCAAGCTTATGAGTTAATTTTGATGTATTGATTATTCATGCATTACCTTATACTGAGTAACTGCAAGTATTATTTTTTTTTGCTTTTTCATTAAATAAATGTTTTATGTTAAAGAGTTAATGGTGTGATCATTGTGATAGATTTATTTTGTGTAGATGGAAATCACAATGGTGGAGGCTAGTGAACTACAGTAAAAAGTAGACGATATTTATCCCTCATTCCCTGCACCAGATTTACTCTTAGTACCACCAGAGAGTTTAAGTTGTAGATACTTGGTGGTGGTACTTCTCTAGGAACCCAGAATTCACAGTATTAGGGCAAGTTAGGATGGGAGAGTTGGCCTAGAGAAAGAGCAGGTCACCCTAGTCAAGGGGCTATAGTGTAAGGATCTACCCAGATACCTGCATCTGTTACATGTGAAATAAAGATACTTTCACTGGTAGGAACTGTTCGCTCCATATCAAAGCATTCCAGTTATAATGACCATTAGTTTATTAAATTTCAGTAGTGTCATCAAGTAACCTTTCTGATCAATGCTTTTATTGCTACCAAGAACAACATAATTGGCAGTACTCCATACCTACTGCCATTTGGGCTAGGGGCCTATTAATCTGTGCTTTGGAATTTCAGAAGATTAAAAAAAAGATGGATATATAAGACTAATTCATTTCTTGGTCGAGATCACTAGAAGGAATCCAACAACTAGTCATGACTTCAGTTCAGAAGAACTCAGCAATGAATGGTGCCAAAGTGCTAGTAGGAGCTACAGCCTGTGTATTGGGTCTGGTTATGAAATCTTAGTTTTTAAGTTGTACGCCCCTATCTGGGTTCATTCTCCCAAGTTGCATAAGCAGGTTGACTCTCCAGAGGGCAATGACTACTGCTATCCTTAGGATTTTAGGGGTAACCTTGAGGTATTATTTATTCTAGTACTATCATTCACAAACCCCTATTCAGTGTGCTTCCTTAAGAGCAATTAATAGTTGACATCTCACCAATTTCAATTAATCAGCTGATATTAATTAGCTTTTATAAAGGGATATTTACTAAGAAGCTGTAGTAAGGACAAAAGTACAAAAATATCCCCCTAAACTGGGAAGTACACTCTCCTTACCTCACTAATGGTGCAATGGAGAGAGTGCGGAGCGTGGACTGAGTAAGACGTGAGTAATCCAGTCTCAGACACTTACTAGTCACATGATGGTAAGCAAGTTCCTTAACCTGTTTGCCTCAGTTTTCTCAACTGTTAAATGAGAGAATATAATAGCACTTCACTTGCAAGGTTGCTGTGAGATTCAAATGAGACAATATTTGTAAAAAGTGCTTAGCACAGTGCTATGTAAATGCTTATTCTCTTCTCTTCCTCCTATACAACCCTTAGGAAGAGTGAACTCAAACTTAAGTGGTTGAAATAAAACATTTCACTCATTTTCTTAGCAAGAGGGATACTTTCTGGCACTTGCATCCTTTTCTTCCTTTTGGGGGTCCCATGAAGTTCACAGCCAAGTGCTACATAAAAATGGAGGAGGTGGTCACTTGCTTGCAGAACATGGTTCTCCTCCTATACTAGATTGATTAACTACTAGGATACATCATTTGTATTGTTACTCAGGGTTGGTGACTCAAAGAAGTTAGCTCTTCATTTATCAGAAGATTCTGCTCCTAGTTCTAATGGCTGGACCTTTGACAGCATTTCAAACCTTTTGAAACTCACAAGGTGATAACATGTTCTAACCCATCCCTGGATACACATTCACTTAAAATCAGCAAAGAATTAAAAAAAAGGAACAGACACCATGGGTTCAGGGAAACATCTCTTCATTAATTTCCTCTTTGCAGATGTCTGACCTTCCATGTATTAACATCTAAGATAAAAACTCCATTTTTCTTCCTCATCCTGTCACACATATCCTAAAGATGGTATATTTTTAGATAGCCTATCTTGAACATCTAACTAGCTAGGTTAATTGTACATTACATTGTGGTATACTCTCCTTGTTTCCTAAGCCTAGACCAACCTTTTATTTATTTACTCCTCTCTTTGACTGGTCTTCATTCCTTAATAACATACAAATGTAACCAGATAGTGCCCATCAAAGGTGTGTATGTATTGGGTACTTGGTACAAAACTATAACATATGATGTTACATACTGTGGATTTCTATCTTAGCTATATATTTAGTCTACAATATATAGAAGGTATAACCAGGAGAGCTTCAGAAACTTGATAAGGTTTTAGTACCCAAGATTGAATCAAGGAGCCACAATCTCTGGGGCCACAGGCTTTATATACATACATACATGTATACATATTTGTGAGCAATGCATCTATTATATTCATACTGTGAATATGACAGTATTTGCACAACTTGGCATTTGGTATTTTTTTTTAATGAAGGGGAGTAGAAGGGACAAGCAATATGTATATATATATATATACATATATATACACACAGATATACTACATATTTATCTATATATATATACATGTGTATTTATGTTATATGTATGTATGTCTCTAGATTATAGATAGAATTAAATATTAATTTATATGTAGGTATGGAGACAGATTAGATATAGACATAATACCTGTCATATAGACTTAACATCAAGTAATTGGGCCCAGAGAAGAAGGAAGACTGAGCATGACTGACCTGGGCTGTTCCCTAAAATGGAGGTTCCTGGAGGAACTATCCAATTCAGTTAAATTCAACAAGTGTTAATTAAGCACTTACTATGTGCCAGGCACTTTGCTAAGTGGTGGGAATACAAATACAAACAAAAAGAATACCTATCCTCAAGGAGCTTACAGCTTAATGGGAAAAGACAACACACAAAAGGAAACAGAAAAGGAAGGTAGGAAATGAGGTGCTTCCATGGAATATGGTGGAGAAAGAAGTACGAAGAGTCAGGATCAGAGCCCAGAAAGGGATGAAGGACTAATCCAAGGAAAAGGCTGCCGAGGCAGAGGGATCCTCCAGCATGAGAAGGCTGTTCAATAGCCATACTGATTTTTATATCTCTTACCTCTCAGGAGACTCCCCACTAATTACGGACCTTACCTTGTAATGACATCCTTCTGTACCCAAACATGGTTGTTGACATACACCTTCCTGGGAAATTAAAAGTCCTGGGAATTTCTTCTAATAAGAGATGATTTCTGGGTCAAAAGTATCATGGGAAATAAATCCTGGAGACTTCTCTCCTCAGCCATGTCCTCTTGATACTTCCCCCAGTTTAAAACAATAACTTTAATCCTGCAAATCAC